>NC_088921.1:38605000-38662500 GCF_038396675.1 Hydra vulgaris
AGGCTTTGTATCAAAGATTTGATTGAGGTGATGTAAAAGCTCCTACTTTTGTTAAATCTTATCATTGCACAAGCTGTTGAAAAAATAATAATCTGATGGTGCTAAATTGGGTGAGTAGGGCAAAGAAGGCCACACTTTCCATTCAAGCTCTAAATATAATTGCAACATCAATTTTGTGATGTGAGAATGGACAGAGTTGGTATTGGCAGTTGTTCTTGATCTAGCACTTCTTACTATGGTTTACAAAGTGTACCAACTTTTCATATTTTGTAATGATATGGTCAAGTCAGTTAAATATGCATTAAAAAGACAAGAGATCCATGCAGGTGTTAACGCAATAACTTAGCAATTTAGCTCAAACACCAAGATAGAAGGTCATTTTGTGCAAGTGGTATTCCATAATACCATTTTGTGCAAGTGGTATTCCATAATACCATTTTGTGCAAGTGGTATTCTATAATACTATTTTGTGCAAGTGGTATTCCATAATATCATTTTGTGCATGTGGTATTCCATAATACTATTTTGTACAAGTGGTATTCCATAATACCATAAAAGCATTTAAGTTTGTTAGCTAAGCGCTTAATATTGATAAAAATTTCAAATATATAATCTTAACTAAGGATTTAGTTTCTTTAAACAGCTAAAAAGTTACAAAAGCATTGAAACCAATGCTTTGGTGCCACTTCAGACACCGAACCCTAACCTTTCAAATTAACAGCAGATAAAATGATTAAACTCTTTTTTTAACATGAAATTCCATTGTGTTTATGCTGTATTTCACAAAAAAGAAGAAAAAAAAAGAAAAAAAAGAAAAAGGAAAAGTTAAATAATTATGAAGCTTTTTTTGTTTTGAGGTAAATTACATTAAATAACAGCAAAAACAACGAATAACAACTAAAACAATAAATTGAAGTTAAAACTAAAAATAACAATTAAAACTATGAATAATGCCTAAAATAATGGTTTGATAGTATGCTTAAAATAAGTGAAACTAAAATGAAATTTAAATCTGCATTATAATGATTCCTAACAAGGGGAAAAGCAAAACATCAATGCTTATTAAAGAAATAAAAGTGAAAGTTTAAAAAAGTTTGAAAGTGACACAATTGTAGGGGAAAGCAAACAAATCTATTAAAATGCACATACTTTAAAACGTATTTGCAAAAAGTAAATAAGTTTTCATTTACACGCATATATATTCACAACTATATTCACGACTCATATGACAACAGTACCATGTGCCATTTATGATATATAAATCATATATAAACTTTATTAATATCACTTACCTTCAAGAAGTTTCCAAACAGATGCATTAGGGTGACATATTCTTGAAACTAACTGTGAGAAAGCAGTAAGAAACTGATATGCTGGCAACTGATTAGAAAGATTCAAAATTTCATCATTAATTTTCTGCATTCTATCTTTAAAGTAAGCTTTTTCTGACGATTTTACAGATGCACCTATAAAATAAATAGCTAGTTTTATCTCCATACAATATTCAAACAATCTACTTGTGGTATTTTAATATATTATTTTAATATATTATTTTAATATATTATTTAATATAGTATTTTAATATATTATTTGATAATATTATTACAACAACTAAAATAAAAACAACCTTCAATAGCTTGATTTGCAGCAACTCCAAAGTCTAACCATAGTGTAAGCAACCGAGGCATAGACTGATAGATATACTTATTTCCATAATGCAAAGATTCACCATAATGTTTTATAACAAATTTCAGAAAATCACTTAAATAGAAAATTAAAGCTATTAAAAACTTAATAGTTAAATGAAATAAAATTATAAATAAATAAAAAAAAAAAGGAACAAAAATATATAAATGTTTTTGATAAACCAAAATAAATTTGTTATAAGTTATTTTTTTTATAATAAATATCAAAAATTTAAACTTTTTTCTCATCTTCCTGTCATCCTTCAAGTCATCATCACAGGCATTCATAAGTTTTTCATAATATTTTGCTAAATAAAAATGACCCTTTTCCCAACTACTGAACTCATTTACAGCATCTTTGTACTGCAGCAATACAGCATTGGGTTCATAAGATTCTGTATCTTCCATCCATTTTGCTTTAAGAAGTTTTATTTTTGCATGTAAAAGTTTTTTTTTAAGTTCACTTTGTGACTGAAGAACATCATCCGATTTTTTATGAAGGATAAGTAAAGCTTTGTGTAAATCATTTTGAGAAGAATACCACTTTGCTTTCTCTATAAGTATTTCAATGTTGTTGTTATCACTGACATTTAAAAGAGAACTGTATGCTGTTTGAAATAAACCAGCTCTAAAGTTTAAAGAATGATTTTTAAACAAATAATATGGTTAAAATAATGATAGTACTAAAAATCATTTTATACTATATTTAATATTTTAAAAAATGTCTATTTATATATATATATATATATATATATATATATATATATATATATATATATATATATATATATATATATATATATGTATATATATATATATTTAAAAATATGTATGTATATATGTATGTATATATGTATGTATGTATGTATGCATGCACACATACACACATAAACGCACACTCTCCTAAAATACTTATTTTATTAATTTTGTTTTTATTGAATTTTATTTTGTTCAAAAAACCACACGACAATATTTGTGACAATATTGACCAATAAGTTTATTTTTATTGAGAATGCTTTTGTGGATGCAGCAAAGTTTACATGGATTACAACTGATTTATTTAGTCATAAACATTGCAGAGCATTGATGGCATATTGACTAATTTGGTGCAATGACATGAACACTCATTGACTGAGGCACTGAGGTTGGTTATAAGATATAAAGATATCCTATTATCTTTAATTTTTTTGCAATATTTTAAATAGATATTTGTACGTGATAAAATATCTATTTAAGTTTGTTGAGCAGTTTGAGAGGATTTTAAATCTTGTCAAAAAATCTTCCTCTGCATGACACTAGTATTGTTATTACTCAAATACATTATTAATTCTCTACTTATGGATGGAAAATATATCAATTATGTTGGTAACGAATTCAAACCTTCAAAATGCCTCAAGCTAAACCAAATAAAGGAAATAACTAAAAAATAACTTTAGGAACATTTTGTACAAAAGATTTACGGGGGACGTTGGCCAGCTTCAAAAGTGTCTTGATTTTTATCATATTTATATTTATTTTTCTTATATGTCTCGATATTTATTATACTTAGCAATATCTTAAGAAATTGCTAAGTATAATAAACTTTTTATGGTTAAATAATAATAAACAAATTAATAAATTCTTTATGATTTATGTCCAAAGCTTCTTTATGGTTTATATCCAAATTTTTTAGACATTTTACCATCTGGAAAACAAAAGTATTTTTTTAAAGAATGATTTTATATTTGTAATTATACAAATATAAAATCATTCTTTCAAAAAAAAAAATTAAAAAAAAAAAATTAAAAATCCATCAGAAAACATACTTCCTGGCAATTCGAGAATACATCAACCAGCCAGCATTTTGTTGAGTTTGTTTCTGGTCAAACTCAGGAAGTAGCTGAAGCAAAATTCTTCGCATATTAAGAATTGGCTCTCTAGCTTGAAATGAGGACTCTGTATTCAATAAGCGTTTGTCCCACAGCGATAAAAGATCTTTACTACTTAACTTTTTTTCTTTGAAACATACTGTTGCACAACTTTCAACATCTTCTAGCATGTGAAGTCTAATAAACAAACAAAAAATTATCAGTATTATGTATATATACATACATACGCTTTTGTGTGCTTCTTTATGGTAAAAATATTTGCAATTGATTTTTTTAAAATGTTTTGACATGACTATTTTTAAATAAACTCAATAAGTTAAAATGACCAATATAAGAATTTTATTAAAAAACATATTAAAAAAAAAAAGTAAACAAAAGCAATAAAAAATAAAGAACTAAAAAGCTATAGTAGTTTTTAAAAAGTTATTTAAATTTTTTATTTTAAATCAAAACTTTTTAAAAATAAAATATACTTTTTAATAAAAAATGTTTTATAGTTGTGTTTTTAACTTAGCATCTAAACAACTACGTGAAAGTGAAAATAATAAATACATGCTTATTTAAAACTTAAATCAAAGCTTTATTAATAAACAGTAATAAAAATTTGTTTGTTTAAATTTAAATCACATGACACAAAAATGACACATAACACAAAAATGACGCATGACACAAAAATGACACATGACACAAAAACTTAAAAGCATCAAACTCATTCATTCAAGTTTTATTTTTAATGTTAATTTACCTCCCCAAGGCCCAGAAGGTCACTACAGAGGAGGAGATTACTTAATTGTGGTTATAACCCTCTCTCAACTCTATAACTTCGAAACACGAACCTTGACGAACAAGGCTGCTGCACGGAGAAGTTGAGCGCGGTACTACTAGGGACGTGGTGGGGATCGAACTCGGTACCTTTTGCTTAAAAAGCAAGCGCACCACCAATACACCACTACCGCATTACAAAAATCTTTTTTTATAATTATTTGCTTTCTTGCTGTAAGCTAGTTCAGATTTTAAACATTTTACAAAATAAAAAAAAATGTTTCACAAGGAAGAAGAGAAACAAAGAAAATTTTCAAATATAAAAATAAGAAACACAACACAATAATATTTATAAAATAATAAATTATTTCAATGAAAAAAATAATCCACTATATTAAATCAAATCTTTTTTTAGTGAGTAACAAATAAATAACTCTTTTTTAAATCGCAACCATTTATAAAAAAATATTTGCTGCACATCAACTTGTGTTATAAAAAAAAGTTAAAAGTACATTTTGTGCAAATTTTTGATGCAACCTTTGAACAAGTTTACAAAAAATTTAATTTTTAGTATTAAAAAAAAATGTTTAAGAACTGAAAAAATAATTCCAATAAAAAATAAGACAATTTTTATTTTAAGAATAAATAAAATAAAAATGTTAAATAATATTTAGAATTATTTTTATATAAATTTGACAGTTAAGTTAAACCCAAGCATTAACTTTAATTTTATTAAACTTAAATATTTTTTTAAATCAAAATTAAATTATATATTTATTTTATCAGAATAAAATTATATATTTTTATTAAATTAGTTTTAAATTAAATCATATTATTTTATCAAAATTAAATTATATATTTATTATGATCTTTGAATAATGCTTGAAGTATTAGCGTTTTTCAAGCGAAAAAATCAACCATTACAATAAAATAAAAACTAAAACAAAATAAAATGTCATAATATAAAATAAAGATTATATAAAATAAAATTTAATTATTCAAATTAGGATTGCGATAGAATAAAGCCATCTAACAAGCTGGTGTTGGAACCTGATCATGAGTTAATGCAAGTTTAAGTGCTTCCTAATGAGTTAAATTACAATCTGTTATGCTTAACTTCATTGTTCTTCAATTCTAAAAAGTATCCTCACCCCAGCTGTAAGCTAAATGGATGCTAAGAATTTGTTTACATTTGATGACGTACATTTGCATTTATTAACAAGAGTTATCTCAGTTATTGATAAAGATGTACGATATTTGCTGAATTGACAAGTCAAACAAGAATGAAATTTAATTGATAGAACTAGAGATAAAAGCTCTTTTGAGCAGCCATGATAGTATTTGTAGAAAAGAGAAAGAGATACAACTTTACAACAATGGGAAAGAGGCTCAAGTTTAGCAGATAGAGCAGGTCCAACTACGTTTACAGTGCGTTTTTGGACCTTGTCTAAAAGAGAAAGAGCATCATTAGAAGAACTAGCCCAAATGGGAAAAGATTACTACATCTATCCAACAACATCTGTGAAGTAGTCTAATATCATCTGTACACTTTTGTCCAAGATCATCTGTATTTTTTTTTACTCTAACAACATCTGTCCAATATCATCTGAAAATTCAACGAACCCTAATAACATCTTTAGGAAGATGTAACTACATATGTTAATTCTCCAAGTCCAATAACATCTGAAAGAACTTTCTCCAGATGTTTTTACATCTGAAAAAATTTCTATATGTAACAACATCTGGGTAAAATAATGCATTATTATTTACCAAAATCTATAGATGTAGTTGCACAGATGTTATTACACTTTAATAATTTAAAAGATGTAACAAAATCTGTAGAACCTATAGATGTAGTTGCACAGATGTTGTTATACTTAGAAAATTAAAAAGATGTAACTACATCTGTAATACTCATTTAATTTTTGCACAGATGTTATTAGACATCAATGAAATTTCAAATGTTGTTGGACAGATGTTATTATACTTCATTGCATTTACAAATGTTGTTGGAAAGATATTATTGTACATCATTATATCTACAGGTGTTGTTGGACAGATGTTATTAGACATAGTAAAAACTGATGTTGTTACCCTGACCCGCCCAAACATGACAACAGGATTCCATACAGAGACAAATAAAAGATCAGTAAAGGTAGAGAATGGAATCAGGAGTAAGAAAATGGCGAGCATGTAAAGGAGAAGCAACCATAGCGGATGCTAATTTAGCAATCCATTGTATATATGGTTAACATGAAAGGTCAGTAGTAAATAATAATCCAAGAAAACGTAAAGATGAGGATTGCCATTCATTAATATAGAAATGTCCACAGTATTGTGATAGTTGTTTGCAGTAAATAACTAAGTTTTGTTGGAGTTAAAATTTACAAGCCACTGTGAGCCCCAATCTGATATAGATGTGAGATCAGACTCAAGATCGGCTGTCTGTTCTAAAAAATCAAAAAGAGAAGACTTTTTGTTAAGACAGGAATATAAAGTTGACTCAACTTTATATTCCTGTCTTGACAAAAAGTCAATCAATAAAAAGAGCTATTTTAGATGTAAGGTTGTCAGGAAGATCATTAATGCAAATATGAAACTTCTGGGGTACCTTGAGGTACCCCAGAAGTTGAAGAAGTGGAAGAAGAATGTTGGCCTTTGAGGATGACTTTAGCAAAGTGGTTAGAAAGAAATAATTTGATAATCTCAAAAACTGTCCCAGATACACCATATGAAACAAGCTTATGGAGAAGACTAACATACCAAACAAACATCAGTCACAGCAGTTAGCAAGCAAACCATATTGATTGTCTGACAGTAAGTATTTGACTCAAGATGGGATGTAAGAAATTTGTTGATCAAAGACTCAAAGACCTTGCTAATAAAAGAAAGAAGACTGATTGAACGATAATTGGAGGGGTTAGAATGTTTACCTAATTTTTTGAAAATTGGAACAACAGATGCTATTTTCCAGCAGGCAGGAAAACAAGACTCAGTCAAACACTAATTTAAACACTAATAACTAAAGCACTTATTAAATAGTTTAGAGAGAATTAAAGAGAGTTCTGGAGAACACTTTTGTAAGACTATGACAGGAATGTTGTCTGGACCAAAAGCCCTAGTAGAGTTTAATTGAGATATGACTTTAGCAACAGAAGCTGGAGTGATTTGAATGTCTAACAATTGGTTAAGCCATTTAATAGGAGTGGAAGCAAGAGAATGGCCATAAGATCCAAGAGTCAAATTATAAGTTGTTCTTTGCAAATGGTTCTGTCTTATCCTTGGGAGAGGTAATAAGATCATTCCCATGAATGAAAGATGGAATGTTAGACCACTCTTGTTAATAAGGCTGTTGAAGATTTTCCCAAAGTCTCTAGAGCCTAACTTCTGAGATAAGATACAAGATTTAGTGAACTGAGATTAATGGAGATTAGCATCAGACAGCACCAATAACAATTAGCTGTTTGTTATTATCTAGAGAGTTTATCTTCTAAAAAAGATAAAAAAATGATTACGATTAGATATAGCAGCTGCACAAGAAGATAAAAACCATAAAGAATAAAGCTTGACTTGGACCCAACAAGAAGGAATAAAAGCATCCATTCCTGCCTGAATCAAGGAGGTTACATAGGAGGTGCATTAATCAGTTGAGAGAGGAAAGACACCAACCCATAGACTGCCATGAAGAAAATCTCAAAAAGAATCCCAGTTAGCTTTAGGGTAGTAGTAAGTAGTGCGATGATAAGGTGAGTAAGAAAAAGAAGTACAAAATAAAAGATTTAAAGAGATTATTGCATGGTCAGAACTATCTAAGGGAAAAAGGGAAAAACTGAATACAAGCTAAGATCAGAGACAAGACATAAATCAAGGAGTGAAGGTAAATGATTAGGAATGTCAAGAAAATGAGTCACAAAGTTATGTATCTGAGGAAAAGATTGAGAAATGCAGAAATTATAGGCTTTAGTGGCAGCAGGGTCAGTGGTGTTAGAGCCAAGCCATTCAGTGTGATGAGTATTAAAGTCACCAATAACAATAATATTTGCAGAGTGATAAAGAGAGAGAGAGCATGTTCAATTTGATCAGAAATTACATCCAAAAGAGTGCAGCCTGGGGAAGAAGGAGAACAATAAAGAACAAAGAAAAAGGTGATAGAGTGAAGAGGTGCTTAGAGGAAGCACATAAAAGAATGGTCAAAAGATTCAAATCTGATTTCACCACAAATAGGTGAGTTAATATGTATGTATACTCCTAAGCCAAGCATGTGACTATTGAAGTCTTTTCGAATCAAAGGATAGTACCTATCATCAATGAGATCTGAAGGAGTAGCAGAACTTAAATTAGTCTCACTAACAACAAGCAAGTCTGGTGAATTTTGCAAGAGGTAAAATTCAACTGATGGAAGGTTGCTTTGTAGATAATGGGTATTTGCAAAAGATATTAAAACAGTTAGAGGGGATGGTTTTTATTTATTTGTAAAAGAATATTTGTAAAAGATATTTATTAAAACAGTTAGTGGGGATGGTTTTTATTTATTTATTTAGAACCATTAAGCTGAGTTTTAGAGCTGTACACTTAATAGGAGATAACAGGATGAGTTACATAGCCACTATCAAGAAGGCACAAACAAAAGCCTATGAGAAGAGTCAAGAAGAGTCAGCATTAATCATCCTAGGCAAAAAAAAATGTAAAACAGGTTTACAAATATGCCAGCCTAATAGATGCAAAATCGGGCCAAGAGCCCCAAGGAAGGAGAATTTTAGCTGGATGCAGTTAACATCTGGCAAAGATGAGCATTTTTATTAAGACATTATCTCTAGTCTTTACTCAACCAAGAGGCCCAAGGAAGAGGATTTTGAAGTCAAATTTTGTTTCTCCTAGCCTTTGCCTAAAAAAGCACACCCTACAAGGCAGCTGAGCTTGGGGCATGTAGTACTGGGTTGCATGATACCAGTAGCAGGGTGATTGTGATGATCCTGAAGCTAAACTGACCTGAAAGATCATATCAGGTTCAGGTCTTAACAATCTGTTGTTGCCAAATGCATGAGGTCTTAACAATTTGTTGTTGCCAAATGCAAAAATAAGATGTGATCAAACATTTTAAGCAAGATTAAGACACTATGTTTCAGTTCAAATCAAATGCAACAAGTTGATAAATCGTCTTTGAGAAAAATATTGTTAGAAGCAAGTGACATTATTGAATCTAGATTTGACAAGTTTTGAATTTATTGATGGTGGTGCACTGTTACCTTGTGTACATTGGATAAAGAGGATTTGAAAAAATTTGGCAATTTGGCAACAACATATTTAACATATATCAGGAATCTACCAATCTGCTATTATAATTTTTGATGGCTATGAAAGATAACAAATTAATTAAATGATCATATAAGAAGATATATCTAACAATATAAACATAAAAGAAAATATGTTGTTCCATATTCACAAAAAGATTTTTTGTCAAACGCTTATTGTTGTTAGAGCTATCAAAACATTTAAATATAGTCACAGTTGCTGATGACACAGATATTGCAGTCATGTACTTGTTCATTGCAAAATAAAATTCTTTAATATAATATTTTTACAAGAAAATGGTAAAAAATATCGGAGTAATAAAGATTCCAAATCTAATGTTGGAAGCATAAAAGACAATTTACTCTTTATTCATGCTTGGTATGGATCTGCAATATTTTGAAACAGAAAAGAATCTATAAGTTATTATTGGTCAAATCAATCTAAAGTTGGTGAAAATTCAATAAAAAAATTTACAAAGTTGTATAGTGGAAGCAACAATAAAACCTTAACAAAGCTTAGGTTAGTTTATTATTATATTTACCTAATGACAAGGACACAACAAGAGTTTTTAAGTTTGCGAGACTTTTATAAAATCGAGATAACATTAATTGAACTTATGTAGTGGAAACTTAGGGGCCTAAAAAGATGCTTCCAACCAAAAGAGCAGCGCATTTCCATGGACTTTGTGCATATTCAACAAACTCACATCTGATATGACAACAAGCAGCCACTATTTAAGTTCAAAGATAAGAAAAGTTAAAAAGCAAGAAAATGATGGGAAAAAAATTTCCAACTCTATAAATCAATAAAACAAAAAGGAGAGAATTCTAAAGGATTGGTAAAGAAAAAAACCAGACCAGACTGAATAAAACTTTTTTGAGCATGAAAGAACAGTTACAGTAAAAGAATGTAACTTTACTAAATAATCAGTCACACAGGATTCAAAGTCACAAGTCTTTAATCAACAAATTTCTAGCATCCCATCTAAGGTCAAATAAATTACTGTTAGACAATCAACACAGTTTTTGATCTTCTTGCCCTATAGCTGACTTGCTAACTTCTGTGACTGAAAGATTTTATAGCGCACTAAATGGAGGCGAGGCTAGGGCTCTTGGTCTTGACATATCTAAAGCTTTTAATAAGTTTACTTCTCCATAAGCTTGCTTCTCTTTTAGACAAGGTCCAAAAATGCATTGTAAACATAGTTGGACCTGCTTTATCTGCCAAGCTTGAGCTTCTCTCCCATCATTGTAAAGTTGCATCTCTTTCTCTTTTCTACAAATACATTCATGGTCACTGCTCAAAGGAGTTCTCAACTCTAGTTCTATCTACCACAACTTAATCTTGCTTGACTCATCATTCAACAAAGCCACATCCTTTTACTGTTTCTGACCCTGCACACTATAAAAACTTTTATTTGTCTAGTTTTTTCCCTGAACTTTAACCCTATACGTTTTCATGATCCGTACAACCTACAATTTTTTAAGTCTTCTGTCAACCGTTTTCTTACTTTTGAACTATATTCTTTGTTTTCTAGTGAATCCTAATTTAATAGTGGTTGGTTGCACCCTTGTTTGGGATGAACTTCAATTAAAAAAAAAAATTTGTTAAATAATATATTTACTCAGGAAATGTTGCAGACAACATCCTTAAATCAAATTTTGATATTTTTAAAAACATTCTCTAAGACAGCTAAACTCTCTTTTAAAAGCATTCTC
The DNA here is from genome assembly GCF_038396675.1 of Hydra vulgaris. Lineage (NCBI taxonomy): Eukaryota > Metazoa > Cnidaria > Hydrozoa > Anthoathecata > Hydridae > Hydra > Hydra vulgaris. Next base: position 38,616,326 of record NC_088921.1, read on the forward strand.
TAAGACAGCTAAAAAGCATTCAAAAATATATAAATAGATTTCATGTGCATATAAATACTCCTTCTATCAACTTATGGTGAACAAATTAACTTAGCTTTCTATTAACTAGTTTTCTGTTCTGATAAGCTAAGACCATTAAAAAATCCAACATCTGTGATGTAATACAAAGACAACTAACACAAAGTAATGTAACACAAAGACAAAGATGTTTTTGTATTGCTTATTTGTCAGAGAATGTTTGAATTGCAAAATAAACTTTTTGACTTTTAGTAAATACTTCCAAACTCTAAATCATTAAACAAAAACAAACAAACAAACCCAGATTAAAAACCTTTTCAATCCAACTGCCATCAATAAAGCTTGAAACTGCAAAGTCTAGTTTTTTATTTGTGTGAAGCCTAATAATAGCCTTACTTGTAAGCTAGAAGTTGAAGCAGATCAAAGCAAGTTTTGATTGCAAATCATGCATTTTAAAAATTTTCCACACTTTTTGCAAGTTATTTCAATTTAAACCTTATTTCTATCCTCTTTGAGATTTACATTCACAATGGCAACTGCTAACAATAAGCCAATATTTTACTTTTGCTTTTTCTACATCCTAACAAGGCTTACAGGACAGCAGTGTACATTTTGTATTATATATAATGATTACAACTGAAAACTTATCCTGCATACCTCCTCACAACAGTGTTTGTTTAAAAAAAGTGCACACAAACAAATGAAGTTTCCTTGGTATAGTTTTGGCATAGAAAGTACTGGTTTTTCTCTTAATAATTATATAATACAATTATATATAATATTATATAAATTGTATACAATATTATATAAATTATATACAATATTATATAAATTATATACAATATTATATAATTTAATGATACTATATAATACAAATATATTTTATAATTATATAATAATGGTTACTCTTTAATAGTTTTTACTTTAACAGTTTTATATGATTTTAATAATTGTTAAATAATAATTTTTGTTAATACATTGTGAATTACTTGCACATCCCACTTTACCCACACTTGTCCCACTTAACACTAATTTTACAGTTCCTCTAAAATCAAAAAAATATGCGATTTATTATAATTTAACTTATTTATTACTGTCAATCTTAGGGAGTCAGTGTCCAAAATAATACTTTATTTGTTAAAACTTGTTTGGTTTAGTTCATACATTATAGTTCATTAACTATTTTTTAAACTTAGTAGAGCTGCTTAGGTAACTGTAGATTTTTTTATCAATGAATTTTATTAACTTTTTCTGTAAGTTATAGAAACCTGAATCTTTGTGACACCTCTGCATTTTAGAGCTAAATGGTGTTAGCTAAATTTCAGAAAATTTCTTATACAGAAGATAAGTTTGGGGCCAACACAATGTTTATTGTTTCACAGTGTACTTGCCCAGCATTTTATCTAAAGCACCATCTTTCTGAGTCTTTATACAAACTGACCAGGTAAAGAACAACATTTACCTGACAGGGATAATCTGTTGGTTTTCCTGTGTAATGCTGAAATTGTAGCGGGTAAGCAGTTGATGCATCACAAGCACAAAAAACCTTGATTCAATGTTTAAAAGGTTGAGATGATATATACTGTATGAACTTAGTATGACCTCTATATGAAAACAATTGTTTATTGATGGTGATTTATTTATTGTTTATTTTTATCATTGATTGTAGTTTATTTAAAAAAAAAGTTGTTTTTCTGTATATGTTAAGAAGAGAAAAACACATTTTTTTCCTCACAAAAAATACATTTTTATTTGGGATATGCTTTTCAGAACCTACGAAAATACTTTTTTGTGAACATTATAATCATACCTTGCTAGGGAAACTTTGATTGTGTTCACTTTTTTAAAACATAACTACTTTTATGGGGAGGTGGTGCCTGTGTAATAATTTTTGAATAATATATATACTACCAGCAGCATATTATTTTTTTCAAAACAAATTATAGCCAAACAACAATGTTTGAAATTTTTAATCAATTTTTATTTGACTTAATTATTTGAATTATTTTTTTTATTTGATTACTTGAATTAATTTTATAACTAATTATTTACAATCTGTTAATATTTCTCAATCTGTTCATATTTCTCAAGTTGCCATTATTTACATGTGCCATCTGTTCATATTTCTCAAACTATTTTTCTTTTAAATTTTATGATCTTTCGACCTGATGTACAAATTATAACTAAACTTGTTGAACACAAGTTTAATTATAACTCATGCAAAATTTTTATTTGGAAGTTTTTTACCCCACAACTCACAATCTTCAAATTTAAAACAAAAATTTTTGTGCTTCAAAGAGCAACCATAAACACAACTAAAAAATTTAAATCGCAAAGAAAAATTTGGTACTTACATTATTAAAAGATGCTCAGTATTACTCAAATACTGAGCATCTTTTTATATATACTGAGGATCGCAGCAAATATAATAAAGCAAATATTCTTATATACTTAGCAGCAAATATTTTGTAAACACAGAAAATATAATAAATAAAGCAAACAAAATAGATTGTATATAATTCTTTAAACCATAAAATGTTAACATAGATGATTTAATTACTGAATAAACATACCGAACAATGGATTTGTAAGCTCGTTGATATCCTCCTGATTCAAGGCTAGCACTTCTTAGACAATTCATTTGTTCATTTCTTACTGCAATAATATTTACATTAAACTCGTCACAAGTATTATTTTTTAAACACAATAGTAGATTGCTTAGTGATAAGCTCCAGTTCTTGTTGTTTTCCTAAAAGTTTCTAAGTATTTTAGAGTTTATTCTTAATTCATTATAACTAAAATTTAGAATATACAAATTTAAAGACATTAATAGATTTCCTAATTGCCAAAAAAAAAAAAGTTTTTTTAAAAACTAGCCTGCAATAAAAGTATGTATTAACAAGCCTCGGCAGAAGTAAATGAGCGCGAGAGCAGAAAAAAGCTCTCCTAAAACGAACATGGGTAGCTATGTGAGCTGCTCCTCTAAACAGTTTCTTAAAAGAGGTTTTGGTTTTTGCACAAACTATCTGTTTATACATTTAAAAAATTGCTTATTAAATACAAAATTTGGTTTTATACTTGTTACAAGCTTATGTTTGTAACGTTAATTTTACAAGAATATATACACAACAACTGTAGTTTATTGGGCTGTGAAAAAAATTCTTTAGACAAGTTGTAATTGGGTTTTCACATTTGCATCCAGTTATTTATTAAAAACATTATTTATTTGATAAAAAGTTTGACAAAGAGTTATAAAAGCTTTTTACTGCTTATAAAAAATATTCCATATTTTCTTATTGTAATAGAATTTTAAGAAATATTACAACAATTAAAAATTCCACAATAAAAGTGAATAATGTATTAAAGTAATTAATTTATAAAATATATAACTCATTACATAAAATAAAAAATATTATGCAATAATTTAGAGTGTAATAATTTTATATTTATCAGTTATTATATTTATTAGTATCTAATCTAATCAAAAACATTTGCATTCCAATTGGCGCTGTTTTTTAATTTTTCTTTTTTTTTTATAACAAACATGTCTTTTAAAAAGCATTATAGTTTATTATGCAATTATTTTATTTTTTATAAAAATGACTCTGTATTTTTCATTTTGATTACAATGATAATTATACTATTAAGAGAAAAACCATACTTTTGTAAGAGCTTTAAATTGCTTCTGTAAACCATTTTAGGGGAGAGTGGGGCTAATGGAGTCAAAGCACTCGCTTCCTGACAAGGCCTGTATTAGCAACTGATTGCATAAAAAATAAATCTATTCTAATACTTACTTAATACTAGTCTAATATTCTATTGCCTAGTAGGGACAAGATGTATTTAAGATAATTAAAACACATAAAAAAACCCTACTTGAGGTAATGTTTTTTCTAATGAATCCCACTGACCCAGCCTCCATGATATTTCTGCTTGATAAGGAATTAGATCTGTTTTCCATTCTGGTCTAAATAAAAAAACAACAACTATGATATTATTAAGAATAATTTACAAAGATATTTCCTAAACAAACCAAAAACTCATATTCCCTGCTATATTAAAGTGTTTAGGAAACTAAACAGATTCAATATCGTGCAGCTTGCACTAAATAACTAATAAACCATAGAAGAAGTTTGTTTAATAGAAGTTGTTTAACTTGGTTTTAAAGTTGTTTAACTTGGTTTTAAAGTTGTTTGACTTGGTTTTAAAGTTGTTTAACTTGGTTTTAAAGTTGTTCAACTTGGTTTTAAAGCTGATATAATTGTTTCTAATTTGTTTAAACTTAATAACTAAATAACTTTTTTGAATTAACAAAAAAGATACATCACTTAATATATTGTGAATACAGCAACAACAAATTCAATAGAATTGTGTGAGTAGATAGAATGGTGTCAGTTTTCAGAACTAGAATATTAGATTGTGATAAAAAAAATATGTAAGGGAGAACTTGCACCCATGATCCATATGCACCTCTGATCATATAATGCTCCACACTTATTAAAGACAACTGATAAACAGGGTGTTATAAATATTGATTTGACAAATTTAGTTATGTTTTGGTAAGAGAATACACCATTTAGTAAAAAAATATACTGTTAATTTAAAAAGCTTTATTTTAACAGCAACAATTATGTTTGTGTTGAGTAATTTTGCTGAACTGTCCATTAAAAAGATATTTAAGAAAATTTCAATTAAACCCCATAACAACTTGTTAGCCTTACTTTTTATTATGCAAATTTTTAGCAACAAAAATTAAACATCTTTTTCAGACTATCAATTAAAATCTTCAAAATTTTTATGACACATTGTCAACAAGTACCTAAGTTGCAAAAAAGTTCGAAAAATGCAGGAGAACTTTATGATTCTTAGTTACGCATGATAAAATTATCTAAATTATTTACAAAACCAACAAGAAACAGCTTGGGATAAGCAACTACTTTTAATTGCTATACAGTTTATAAATTTCATCAATCTAAGAAAGTTTTGTCCGCAACATGTTTCAATTGCAAAATAATTATAATGTAAATGAGACAATCAAATGATATTTATATATAAAAGTTGATGTTATTTATTATAATTATACCAGATTTGTATTTACAAGCACTTATTAATGCAAGTTTTGCAAAAATAAAGTCTGACTTTGTTAGAAGCAACTTAAACAGATGAAACTTTGGGAAAAATTTATTTAAAGACTCTACTTTATGTATAAACATACTTGTTAAAAACTTATAAATAACTTGTAGAGGTCATGGAGTCATGGTCTGGTCTTGGTCATGGTCTGGTCCTAAATCTTTATTAAGGGCACAATATTAATAGTTTTTATTTTTTTAATTTTAAAATTTTAAAACTTTTAGATACTGCAATTCAATTAAAACAAAATAGTAGTGATCTAAAAATCACTATTAAACAATTTTATTTTTAATGCCCACAAGAGTGGTTCCACACTTGTGTGGTTTCCGCACTAATCTGCAGACCAGTACTGAGTATTTTTATTGAGATACAACTACTACAAAGATTACCGAACTTTATAAGCTGTGCTAACTCCAAACTTAAAGAGTCTCACCAGTTCATATATAGAATCAACTCAACAACATATTTATGACGAATATTCGATAAATATTTATAAATGAAAATGATAAATGATAATAAATTATAAATTATAAATGATATATATATAAATTTTTTTTGTAATAAAAAAATGGTTACAGTTAAATAAAAACGTTAAAAGTAAATTTAACATTTTTACCTTTTCTCTATTAACCCATTAACATCCATTAAACCATTATATAATTGGCCTAAACCAATCAAACATTGAAGTAGCCCTTTGTGATGTTTGACATTATTTGGCTCGGTTTGAATAGCTCGTTCATAGCAAGCAACAGCATCACGAAGATTTCCTATGAATGTTTAACAACAACATTTAAATACAATCATATTCTTTACATATTTAAAAATTATTTTATGATTTTGGTGTTTCTCATAATAACAATTTTTAAAATCTTATTATTATATAATATTTGTAACATAGTTTTAAAACAAGATGCCATTTTACAATTGACTTGTTTTTCATATCAGGACTAATTATTTTTATTATGGCAGAAAGCACTAGGAATATTACCATTCAAATAAACATGAGTTTCATACTAAAGTTTTCTATCTCTTTATTAAGCTCTTAGGCCACTATGGCTAAGAAACCATGCCTGTCTCTTATAAATACAAAATTAAGTACACCTAATTGTAGCTGATTTGGTTAGTGAATGCAGCAATAAAAAATATTTTTCCTCCAACACAAATGTGGAAAAATATTGCTATTCATTCACTAATTTTAATAAACATCTTTAATCAACAACTTTTTTTAAAAAATCATAATAATATCTTTATTATTATGATTGTTATTATTATTTATTATAACAAAAGTTGCTATTTATTATAAAAAATTATAGCTGAAAACAGAAAAAGATAGAGCTATATATAAAATAAGTAGGAAAGAAAATTAAAATTTTTTTTTACTGCACCTCACTTCTTTAAAAGCATGTACACTTTAGATCTTAAAACATAAGTACCTTAATTATCATAAAACAAAAAAACAATAAAAACAAAAAGCAAAAAAAAAGATGCAAAAAAATGAAAAACTAAATAAAATTACCAGAGCTTTCATGTTCTACTATTTGTTCTTGCAGTGTTGTATTCCTTTTTCTTGTATCTGCAACACCAGTGACACCATCTGGTTCATCAAGAGCAAAATATAAACGTTGTAAAAACTCTAAATGGTTCTCCAAACTATTTTTCGCTACTTCAATGTATTGTTCATAATACATTAATGACCGAGACAAAGCATTGCAATAAAATGAGCTTCTTGCAAGAATATCTTTGGGAATACTATAAATAAACTGTTTAATTTCTTGAGTGTCATTTTGAGATGAATCTTTAGAAATATGCTTTGCACTCCAATGATTCAGATAATCCATAATAGAATACACTGTATTGGTACACGCCTTTATAAACTCTGTTACAGAGCTTTCACTGTTTGCAGAGGCCAATACAGCCATAAATTCATCTCGAACTAAACCTTCATTTTTTAAAAGAACAACTTGAATTACTACATGTGGGAGGAGAAAAAGTGCTACTTTCAAATCATGTTTTATAATTGACATGCAAGACATAAACACTCTACAACTTGTCTTTCCAAGTGAATAAATTAGCCGGTTAGTCCAATTACATACCCAATCAACATAAGAACTTCCTTTTGTGCTTTGATATAGAGGCGTAGAATGTTTAGACCAGTTGTAATTTGTACTGTTAACATATTTTGAAAAGAGATGAGGATAAAGAAGTTCTTGAATAGATTTTGAAAATCTTTCCCATAGACGATATCCAGGTCTATATTAAACAAATTTATAACTGTTATAGAAATTTTTTTTGAAGAATTGAAAGAAGAAAAATATGTCATTAGGGCATATGAAGGTAAGGCCTGCAGTAAGTGACTCTACTTATGGAGATGGCACCAAAATACTAAATCAAAACCACAAATAACTAAACAGAACTAATCAACTTTGTTTTTAATTGAGACTTTTTAGAATTTTACATAAAAAGAAAATACAAGTTCAGGAAAAAAAAATTAAACATAAAAATTAAACAGTAAAGAATATCAGAATCCCCAATATATCAAAATTAAAATTTCGATGAAGTTTTTTGAAATTTTAAATTTTAAAAATAAAAAAACATAAAATGAAAAGAATAAGTTAAATTTGTAAGAATATTAAAAAAAAGAAGTAATATCAAAAATAAAAATAACACCTATCGGAAGGCTTGTCAGTGCACTCGTAATATAGAAGAGTTTCTTGTATTGCAAAGGCTGCACAGTCCTGAGCCCTTGTACTTCCTGCTGCTAGAAAGGAACGGCATAGTTCCTTCAATAGATCACAACCAAATGAAATGTCACTAACCGATGTATAAATAACTGCTTCTTCTGAGTTTTCACTTAAACTTTCTATTCTACCAGGATCAATAGCACCTAATATACCAAGACATTTTCCAATGTAATTAAATGTTTGAGGGTTATTTTGTTTACTTGCAAGAAGCAATGTGTTAATTAAATTCAACACAAAAGGATCGATCGCTTCAACATTTGCAAGTAATTCATTCAAAAATAAAGAGTAAGTTTGGAGAATTGTTGTTAAATGCATCAAAGCAAAGTTTCTTACATCTTCATTTTCATTATCAATACCTAGACAGGTATACTTTATTTTTGCTTTGAAGTCATTTATATTTGAAACTCGTAGCTGATGTGAAGCAAGTATTTCTCCACAGTTTGCTAAAACTGGGTGTTGTGGAACAAAGTAAATATCTTTAAATGATACGGAAAGAGAAGATCTAAAATGTTACAAACAAAACAATAAATTATATATACAATAATCATATATATAGCGTAATCATATAAAATATCTGATTATACAAAAAATTAATGATATAATTTCTTTCAAAATATATTTGAAGATAACTAAAAGGATAAAAGCAAGCAACACAACAACTGTTAAAGCAAGCAACATAAAAGCATTAGAGCAAGCAGCATGAAAACATTTCAATCTGTCAAATTAAGAAAAAGGTTGTTGTTATTATTTTTAAAATAAGCAAATAAAAAACATTTTTTCAGCGTTATATATAATCAAAAGATTGCATGCATTAAATAATATTTTATATATATATATGTATATATATATATATATATATATATATATATATATATATATATATATATATATATATATATATATATATATATATATATATATATATATACACAAAGTTTCTATTCAGCACAAAATGTGTAAATATTATAATAAATAGAACAATTTTTAAATTTTTTTCTAAAACCATTTAATTTATAAAATACATGTTTTGACTATATCATAGCCATCCTCAATTAAAATATATTCAAATGCTTAAATCATATTATTAAAATTAAGTTGAACTAATGGAGACCTTATAGTAAAAAAATTCTTCTTTATTAATAAGTATAATCCTTCACTTTAATAAAATTTCCTAGATGATTAAAAAATAAAAATAAATAAGGAGAAATTAAGGACAGCAGCCAAATTTAATCTTTTTTTAAGGTTATTTAAGGACTTTTAGGGAGGATATTTTTTAAAGGATATTTAAGGTTTTTAAAGAAGGAGTGGGAACCCTGCTGGATTAAAGTCACTTGTGGCAGTTAGTAACATTTCCAACTTACCGTAATTCTTACACAGACCAGCCAAAAACCACTCTAGATCTCATTATAACAAACACCCTGGACCGTATGTTCGAGCTTAACAAAAGAGTTCCACTTGAAAACACAACAACAGGGCAGGCACAATGCGAATGTTTTACTTAACAGGCAGGCACACTGCCTGTTAACTGGAACATTCGCATTGACAGAAACTGTTGATCATACAAAACTGTCAACACTACGTTATATATGGAGCAAAGCCAATTATGAAGCACTCTCCTCTTACATTGCAGAATATGACTGGTTAAGAAATTTCAACTGGCTTTCAGAGTCAGAAAAATACATTTTGTTTGTTGATAAATACAATAAGGCAGTAAGACTACATATTCCTTCAACAAGCACTAAATTCATAGAGAAAGAGGACAGCTGGGTTACAGATAAAGTCAAGGAGGCACTATCCGAAAATCATAAACTGCGGTGTCAATACATATTAGCTGGTAGAGAAACTCATAAAACCGTTCATAGTTTATATAAAGCAGCATGTAAGATAGCAAAAACATTAGGGGTCGTTGTAAAAAAATGTTAGTTAAAAAAGTTAGTCAAGTTAGTGATTTTAAAACATGAAGAGATATTGCTTGTGTCTACATGCCAACATAAATCTTAAAATGCAAATACATGACCATATTCGCTCACACAACCTTGATCAAGACTCAATTACAGAAGACCAACAGGTAATATGTTCGACTTCAAACCAGTATTTTTAATTTGTATTTGAAATAGGGTCAGAAGATCTTATACCAGATTTCCACAATCAAACCAACATTGAGTGTACTGAAAATAAAGTGATTATCAATTACCAAAAAGTAAAATCTAGACTGATGAATCTTGATGTGACAAAATCAAAAGAATTTGATGGAGTAAATCCTAGAGTCTTAAAAAATTGTGCAAACGCTTTTAAAAACCGCTAACACTTATCTTCAATTCCTCAATTGCAACTCCAGAAGTTCCAGATATGTGAAAGAAATTGGAAGTTACACCAATATTCAAAAAGGGATGTAAGTCGAATTGCGAGTTGTAGTAACTATAGACCAGTCTCAAAGACATCAATACTGTGTAAAATACTCGAGGGAATAATACACAAATGAATCTTTGATCACTTTCTAACCAATGGTTAAATTACTAAAGTTCAGCATGGTTTTGGGAAAAGAAAAGGATATACAACAAATCTGTTGGAATCTCGCGACATTAGTACTGAAGCCGCTAATCGTAACAAACCTGTTGATGTTGTCTATACCAATTTAGCTAAGGCCTGTGACAAGGTACCACACAAAAGACTTATACATAAATTCAAAGCATACGGCATACAAGGAATGCTCATAGAATGGATCAAATTATGGCTAATAGCTAATATAAAATCTAAATGGAAAAAAGTAACAAACTCAAGAATCCATTTTAGACCTAAAACTTTTTGTGATATACATCAATGACTTACCAGCTATATTTCCAACATATATAAAACTTTATGCTGACGACAGCAAAATAATAACAATTATAAAAACACCAGATGATGCACTATTTTTGCAAAACGATATTGACAAAGCCGTTGAATGGTCTAGAAATTGGCACATATTTTTTAATCTTGATAAGCGTAAGGTTATGCATGTCAGTCACAAAAAAATTAAATCAACACATAACTACACAATGTTAGACCAAGATGGACTTCGTTATCCATTAAAATGTACCAGAGTCCATTGGTATTTTTGCGCCTGATGATTTGAAATTAAGATCATAAGTAGATGTAGCAGCTGCAAAAGCAAACTGGAAATTAGGTGTGCTAAAAAAAGCATTCAGAGAACACTGTGTATTCCTCTGGTGAATATCATATACTTTATACATTCGACCTCCTGTCGATACTGCAAACTTTATTTTGCAATCCAAGCCAGGTTACCACACCTTAGTGGCAATATCAATAAATTAGGGGTCGTCCATAAAGTAAGTATGCTCATAGGGGGAAGATCTTCAAAAAGGGTACGAAAGCGTATGGGGGAGGGTTCAATTTAAAAGTATGTACTTTGATTTTTTAAATTATCACAGCTAATTAACCAGCTAATCAATAGAAAAGTTAAAATTCAGAATAAAGATCCTAGTTTGCCAACATAAAAAGATGTATGCTATAGGGAGTAGAGGGTATAGTTTCTCTTTATGTACACACATGCATGGGTGCAAATTTTCCGATCCACCCCCCCCCCCCCCTAAAAAAAAAAGAAGAGCTGTAATTTTTGCAGGGTCATAACTTTGGTAATTTACAATATTTTTCAACGAAATTTAAAATCTGTCAATAAATTTAAATTTAGTTTTAGATATTAAAGTTGAAAATTTTACTACATTAGGGAGAATGTGGGAGGGGGAGGGGGAACCGTTTCAAGGCTTTTTGTCCCCAGGCCTCCGCTGTCTAAGTACATAACATTAACCTCTCGGCTAAGCGAAGGCATTGACATTTTTGTATATATTTGAAGCCCTTTTTTAAATTGGGATCCTGTGCCGCAAAAAAAGGGCTTTGGGATCATATAAAGTATCTAAGGTACCTCCTCCACCTTTTTTTTTCAATAAACTTTATTATTGAAAAAAAAAAATTCGGGGGTGGGGGAGAGTTAAAAAACGTGCGTACTCTTTAAGGGGGGAGTGGAATAAAAAGTACGCATGGCAACAGGGGGGAGGGGTGTCAAATTTTAAAATTTTTGGCGTACATACTTTATGGACGACCCCTTAGCCCCTTAGAGCAAACTCAACATCGTGCAACAAAATTGATAACCTCCATGAGACACCATACTTATGAAAAAATATTAGAAGCACTGGAACTGACAACACTAGAAGAGAGAAGGAATAGAGGGGATTTCACAGAACAATTTAAAATTAATCAAAACTTTGAACAAGTAGATTTCTATGTACCACAACATTATCCCTTTTCCAAACCAACATCATATGACCTAAGATGTAACCGCGAGTTTATGCTTCAACCACAATATGTCAAAAACTGTATAAAGAGACTCAACTTTTTTACAAATTGCATTTGTGCACCGTGACTTTAAGTTGATGGTTTAACATTTCCAGTTAAACCATCAACTTAAAGTCTGCCAATATTTTCAAGTCATGGTTGCAGCATCAGAACACTTGCAAATAATAGAACTACATGTATCAAATTTGTCAGCATAGCAAGGCCTCGCCTTGCAATGCTGACAAGTTTGATACATATATGCTGACAAGTTTGATACATATAGAACCTACCAGATCAGTAAGTTTTGCTGATCTGGTAATAACCAGCATCTCTAGTTTCCCCATATGAAACTGGTTAGGGACATCACACTTAACCAATTTTTTCAACATTATTCATCTCAATATCATAATTAGATAGGACCAGCAAAACTAAGTATTCTATTAAATACCAAAAATGTTTTTTTTAATACATGCTGGCAAGAAGAGCATGTTCAGATTTTGGTTAGTCGTTTGTTATGTCAAATGATGACTTAAAAGCAGCCAAATAATTTGAAGATGACTCATCTACATATAGGATTTTAAGAATAAGGGCCTAAAGCATATAGAAAAAAAAAAAAAAATAATAATGCTGTCTTTACCATCATCTTTTCTTTCTGATTGATAAACTGGATTAGTTTATGAATGAGAAAAAATAATTAGTGCCGGATTAACTTTCATCTACTTAGTCAGTAGGTATAAAAGATTTGCCACAAGCTCACATTGGGACAGAGTGTGCCAAAATACCAAAAAATCATTGTCGGCATTGCATGCTGAAAATTTTTCATAATAATGAAAACATGTTCATTAGAGGAAATATCTAGTTAAAAAAACATTACATATTAATTGAAACGTTTTTTTATGCGGTTACTTACACGTGAATTTGACATGTGTTTCAAATTGCCTTTTTGCATTTTTTAATTATCAACTTTCTTACAATACTATTGATTTAAACTAATTTTATTGAGTATCATTTTAACATATATTATTTGAATTAACATTCTTTTTTTTGCTCAAACTTTTCAAAACAACTTAATATAAGTTTATTCCTTAGTTTTTATTCATCAGCGACAGAAAGTTTTCAATATTTTTTTTCTACCAGCTAATACTATTAGGTATCAAATAAACCATCCTCCAATATCCTCCAAACATTTAATTATGTAAATCTATTGCTCAATGAATGTAAATAGCCATGCATCATAAATATTTTGCAACTTTTTGTAATAAAGTTTTTACAATTTACAAATAAATCATATTCGTTTCTAATATTTATTGCAAAAATAGGTTTTTAATAACTTCTTAAAACTCTAATATTTTGTAATAACTTTTTAACAACAAATCAATTATGCAAAGTGTGTAAAATACAAATATAGAATTATTTTTTATATTTACCAATGATTTCAATAAAGATAGGACTATGTTGCTGCCTTCCCCCCCCCCCTCCCCCCCTCTTCCCACAAAAAAAAAGTTCAAATTTTTTTAACCTTTTTAGTATACCTAATGTTACTAGATTTAGTTTATTTACTAATAATTTTTTACAGATATATGTCTGGAAGAAACAATAATTTCAATTTTATTTTTAGATAGTATTTTGATGTTTATATTTCCTTAAAGTATAATAACATTTTTTATTCAGTACACTGAGAAATCATACCATCATTTGCTAACATTCTTTGAGTTACCCTTTGATCAGACATTGTTAAGAGATCAAGACTTAACAACATTTTAACACATCTTTATTTGTGCTGGAATACCTGTAAATGCGTATAATCTTTATTTATTAAGAATAATGCTAAATGATTTATTGAGTGTCTTATTCATTCATATAAGATACCAACTAAAAAATGACAAGCAAAAGAAGATACAGAAAAAGCTTTAATTAAAGAGCAAAAAATTAATATACAAAAAGGATTCCAACAAAAAAGAGACTTATTGTCGACTATCCAAAATGTTGAAGATCTGGAAATTCAAATGACAGAAAGAGCGCTCGAAAAATCTTTTCAAATGAAGATGAATTTGTCAAAATTACAGGGATAAACAAAGAACTAATTGCAAAGTTGCACTTAACTTGAGTTTGCATATCAAATGGATTTTAAAATATATACTTGTAATGGATTTCAAAATGGATTTTAAATAGATAATAGTAAGTTTTGCTTATTTATATCTGGAGACTGCAAAGCTGTATTCATGCTTTTACTACATGCCTCACACAGTCTTCACCAGATCTTATTTCATGGAGCAGAAGTAATAGAAATTCTATTATTGCCAATAGCTCTATTTAGTGAAGAAGCTCATGAAGCTAGAAATAAAGAACTTAGAAAATATAGGGAAAATCTTTCCTGTAAAAATTCAATAATAAAGACAAATGAAGATGTAATGATTAGACTTTTATGTACATCTGATCCAGTTATTTCATCTTATAGAAAAACTGTTTCATCAGTAAAAAAACGTTTTCTTCCGGGTGTTGCTAAACTTTTTATTTGTGAGAATCCGACATACTTGAATAAAGACAAATTTGATTCATAACTTTTTTTTGTAATTAAAAAAAAAAAATTATTTAGACTTTTAAGTTTTTAGCAATAAATATGAGCTTGATATTTATTTTTTACGGTTTGTATAATTAAGTTGTAACAAGGTAATTCCATGTAAAAGTGGAACAGTCATTTCAATTACTCCTTGGATTTTCTTTAAATTTTAAACAGTGGTACAAATTAATGAAACATACAAATTAATGAAAAATTGTAAAATTTAAGCTCCCAAATCCAAACGGTTCAAAAGTTATGACGTTTTGAAATTTAGCCTAAAATGTTCCTTTGTTTACCAAATCCGCCATTATGGATTTTGTAGTATTACTTTTTAATGAAGAATTTAAGATCTAGTGGAAGAATGTGGCTAAACATTGGTACCTGACCATTTTTGAGGGTGCTGAATTCAAAAATGTTGAAAAAATATTTAAACTCAAATTTTTTGATAGTTATTTTCAGATTTTAAAATGGTCAGTCAAACTTTTTGTTCTGTTGCCATGGGTTGCGCTTTTATTAATTCCTGGAGTTGCTTAAGTCTTATGGATTCAATTTATTTTTCAAATGAAGTATTAGATCTTGGGCTAAAAAAAAGATGGTTTTGGTTTCTTAAAGCATAATAAAGATATGCCATTTTAAAATTTAAACAAAAAAATCCTTTTTTTAGCCTTTGTTCTCCATTATAGAACTTTTAGTGATACTTTTTGTGTGAATAACTTAAGTTCTAGAGAAAGAATACAACTGAAGATTGGTACCTGACCATTTTTAAAGGTGTTGAATACAAAGATGAAAAGAAAATAACCTAATTCTTAATAATTGAGAATAATTTTTTAATTTTTAAATATCAATAGTCAAATTTTTTTTCATCAGGGTATGCTATGATGCCTTTTTGGTCATGTAAAAACTTTGCACTTTGAATTTTGTGTTTGGAAACTGAAAACTCTTTTGCTGCTTTCCTTTTGGGGTCTATATCAAAATTTGAAGTTGCTGCCTTTCTTTCATGCATTCAACAAGCAAGTCTAGATCACCAGCTTTGCTTTAAATTTCCTTTAGAACTTCATTGCCTCTAATCTTTCTCTTTCCAAGTGAAGGCTTTTTAGAGGTTTTGGATAAATGAACTTTTAGAGGAGATACTTCAAGTTCACACAAAGTACTGTTAAGCAATGATCTTGCTGATACCAGTATAATTTCTTTTTCTATACTGTCTTTAGGTAATTTTATCTCTAACTCTTTTTCTTCTGATTCTTCACTTGATGCTAATTTATGTCTGCACTGTGGACAAAGCTTTTCACCTTGTACTACAAATTTGCATTTACTGCATAAGTACTTCGCTGTATCCAGGTTGATTTCACAAAGACTGCCTAAAAAAAGGAAAAAATCTTTTAATATGTATAAAAATGTTAATAAAACTATTTAAAGTTTTATGACTTTTAATAGAATTTTATTATTGTAACTCACAACACTTTCACAAAAAGTTACTATAAATACCTTTTATAACTTTCTTATGAGTATTAAATGGATTGCATTTAGTTGCATAACGCCTCAAATAAACATGTTTATGATGGAGACAAGTTGTTGATTTGACATTGATTATTGATAGCCCAGTCCTCCACATTAATATTTCTCTTTCATATTCAGGGATATCTTCAAAAGATTCAATTCCAAGCAAACATGTATATGTTGCAAGATGACATTCACTTTCTAGCTTATTCCAATGAAGCACTGTTGACTGTTTGCCATTACTGAGAAACTGAATTACTAAATAAGACTCAATAATTATTTAATTTAAAATCAAAATAGTTTTTATGTTTATACAACTGGTGTTTAAAAAATATATTTATACGACATAACTGGTGTTAAAAAACTATATTTATACATCACAGCAGATGCTGCAAAGCTATATTTTTACATATCACTTCACAAAACTTTATTTATGTATCAAAACCAACCTTAAAAAATTGTTTTTACACATTACAACTGAATCCATTAGAGTAACGAAACTCTAGGAATTAGAGAAAATGTTACCTTGTTTTATGGCAAAGTAATTTTTGATCATTTTGAATTAAAAAATAGTTATCAAACATTTTGAATTAGGTCACTTTCTTTTCTACGTTAGATTCAGCATTTTCAAAAATAGTCAGGTACCAATTTTCAATTAGTTTCCAATAAAAGTTCTATTTTTGATCAGGTACCAATTTTTAGCCAAACTCTTGCACTAATCTTAAATTATTCAATAAAAAGCACTTCTACAAAGTCCATAATTGCGGGTGTGGAAAAAAATAGGGTATTTTAGGCTGAATTTTAAAATATCATAACTTTTAAACCGTTTGGATTTGGGAGCTTAAACTTTGCATTTTTTCATGTTACATTGATAAGAACCACTGGTTGCAATTTGAAAGAAATCTGAGGGGGTGACTGAAAAATTTCAATTTTTTGTCCCACTTTTATATGGAATTTTTTTTTTAATTATTCACCTCCCTAAGGCTGAGAGGGCCACTACAGTCAAGGATTCTACTTTTTGCGGTTACAACCCTCTCTCAACTCTATAACTCTGAAACACGAACCTCAACAAACAAGGCCGCTGCACAGAGAAACAAGTTGAGTGCGGGTGGGGATTGAGGGACGTGGTGGGGATCAAACTCAGAACTACACCACTACCATGTTTACCCAACAGTTTTATATAACCATTATTAAATTTATAAGAATAAATAACCATTATTAAATTTATAACAATAAATAACCATTATTAAATTTATAACAATAAATAACCATTATTAAATTTATAGGAAAAACCTTTTTTGTTTGTCAAAAAACATTAAAATTTTTTTTTTACAAATTAATCAAAAATTGGCATTGAAAAACATGGACATTTATTTTCAAAAAATTGAATTCTCTAAATTTTACGGATATTGCTTTTTGCATAAGGAACTTTTTTTTTAAATCTATTTTTTTATTTAGCTTTACAGAGTATAGAAAAAACTTGAGAGGTATCCTGAAAAAAAAAACGAAATTAATTTCTAAAGTTTCTAGCAAACTTTAATTGTTTTATACCTTATTATAATGCAAAAAATAAAATGATACCTGTTTTCAATTATTAAAAAGTTAAAGATGTCTGCAACCTGATTAGGACAATCATCTAATAGTGGCAAAATTGCAGCAATAAGTTGACTAAGTAATGGACCAATACAGTCTATGTCAATGTTTTTAATAAAACAGCTCCATGCAGAACAGCAAATTTCAGGAAACTCTGTCTTAAACTTTAAAGCAAGCTTCAAAATAGCCATTACTTTTAAGCGTACAGGTGTAATATACTTTGCTCCCATAATATTAAATAAACAAATTATGCTCTTGAGAGCAATCTTCTTTTCATAGTTAGGATTGTTTGTAAGCACTGAGTTAAAAAATGCAAGTACGGCAAGCAATTTTGGATGCAAAAATAATGCCTTATTTGAAAATAAAAAACAAACAAAAGTATTTAACAAATTAATATTAAACAAATTATTTGAAATAAAAAATCGCCTCACTAAATCTTGATCTGACTTGAAATCTTTAGGACCTTTGTATGAAGGATCATTTGAAGCAAGTATAGAGAAGCTTTCAACAACTTGTTCTCTGTTTACACTAATATATAGAAGGAGTTGATTATAAATCCTATGTTTATCAGATAATAACAAACTGCTAAGCTCCACATCCGTTTCTTCCTAAAATTATAATGAATACCAATACATACTTTTTAAAAGTTCTTTAAGAATTTTGTATTAAAAGTATATTCATACAGCTTTTAAAAAGCCTAGATCAAATAAATAAGCATGGTCTAATAAAAACTTAGTAAGTTTATCTTATGAAAGCAACTGAAGATGTATATTCATTCTTTTTCTTCTGAAGATGTATCTTCATTCTTAACTGTCTATACTAAAACTTATCTTTTTAAACTTTTTATTGTTGCACTTTTTCTTATCTATACAAAGTTTTTGTTTTCATAATTTAAGAAATAGAAACGCATTTTTGTACCTACAAAAAAGAATCAACATTTTTCTTCAACTTGGAAGACAAGAACTATTATATCACAAGGTTTTTTTATTTCTAGTTCCTCTTTATAAAATTTTCAATTAAAAAAAAAAATTGATTTTCTCCTAATTGTCTAACTGCAACATGACACACTATTTTTCAAGTTGTCACAATGAAGTAAAACTTATTTTTTGCAGGATTTTTTTAAAAATAAAAGACCCTTAAAACATAAATGACAAAGAATTTAATGTGAGAATTCTGCATAGACTTTTTTCCATCTGTATTTCTAGAGACAAGATTTTCAGATATTTTTACTTTTAAAGGGCTATATTTTAAAAAAGAAACATTATTCTAAATAAAAGATGACAATATCTTTCAAGCATGAGGGCACAGATTAATGTACTTCACACCTTCTGCTTCATAAATAGTTGCAAATCATTAATTAATTTGTTTCGTCTTTATTTTCTATTCTTCGAAGAAATATATCTAAAGCTTTTTATTTTCATTTTCTTTACTCTGAAACCAATTCTTCATCACTTTCTTCAAGTATCTCATTTTTTATTTTAAAGCATTCTGTTATATCCAGTAGTATTTTAACAAGTTTGCACCCTCCATATTTATGTTCCCAAACAAGATCTAATACAATGTCTCTGTGTTAGGCAAAAATAAAATAAAGATTATAACTGCTTTTGCAGTTATTAAAAAAGCATTAAAAACTGGAGCACTGAACAGTGGTAACCATAACTGTCTGTGACTCAGAACCAGCGCTATTTTATAAGCCAGACTTCTTTCTCATAAAAACAACACACACAATAAAAAGAAAACTGCAATAAGAATCCTAAAGGGCATTTTAAAATAAAAATTTTAGTACAAAAATGGTGAAAATCATGGTAAAAACCATGGTGAATAATAACTATACTTATAATTTTTGAATTAACATTAAGTCAACCTAGTACAAAATGTGATAACTTTACAAAACCAGTTTGAATCAGATTCTATTTTATAAAATTTCAAACGTAGAAGATTTCATTGGTTGTTAACACAACAATCAACATAATTTTAAAACAAATGATTTAAAATTTAATTAAAACATAATGAACTACATCTGAAAATTACACCATCAACAATTACATCATTTCTAACCCCATTTAAATATCTTTTTTTATCAGACTTTAATAAAATATGTATATAAATTTTTACTTATATGTTCATAGGAAAAATTGTACTTTTGTTACCAGTTGCTATCAAGAATCCATTTTTTTTTAAATGAACTTAATTAAATACTGCTATACTATATGAAATAATCTGTTTTGGTTTAAAATTGTTAAAATAGATTTTGCTATATGGAGAGGAGGAGGATGATGATGGTAGATGAAAAGGATGAGGATGAAGATGGTATAAATGTATGGTGAGGATGGGGATAAAGATGGTAAGAATGTATGGTGAAGATGATGATAAAGATAAATGAATGTATGGAGAGGATGAGGATGATAAGAATAAGATAAGAATTTATCGAGGTTATTTGTGTAAATAATGCTTAAATATAAATAATAATATTGTAATATAAATGTCTTTAGCGTCATATATTGGCCTATATTGCCATATATTGAGATTACCTCTGGTAATGTGGCAATTAGCTAGCTTTGTTAATAGGTAACTAAAGTTGGAAAATATCTGTGATATCTCTCTGGGGAAATATTATATGGTATATATAATATTATAATTGTAATAATTTGAAAAAAAGGTAGCATTTTAGTTGAATATTGATTAGTATTGATTAATATTGATTAGCGTTGAATCAAAATATATAATGCTAAAATACTTACTTAATATTATTGCATTTCAATACGCCCTAACTTTCTCACCAAATAGCAGAGGGTAGTTTCAAGCAATTGAATACAATGATGAACAATAGTGAAAATGATGACCTTTCATTTGAGCGTCAGAAAAAAAATGAATTTAAAATAGTAAAATTGAAGCAATAGTCTGTCTACATGAAAGCAAAAAAAATAAAGCACAAATATCTTTACACACAAAAAGATGACACATCAAGAATTGTTACAATAGGGATGGCGGTAAATGCAAATAAAAACATAAACTGATCTGCCAAAAATTGAAATTAAAAAGTGGCATTGAACAAGGTAGTTGTTATGAACAGCATGGTGTGGAAAAAGTGGTAATGGGATCAATGTGTTGAGGATTAATGGATAATGGATCGATCAATGATGAATTATATAAAAGGTTTTTGAAGCAAAATTAGCTAATGGAATTGGATAAGTTGAAATATGACCAACTGGATGCAAAGTTAAATGACATGCTGAAATTTCTGAAGTAAAGAAGCGCTATCAAACATGCCCTGTTGGAACTGGTTGGGGTGGAGAAACAGTAAAAAGTATAGAGTACCATGAAAAAAGTAATGACCTTCAACCGGTGAATAATGTCTTTAATGCAAAAAAAAAAATTAGAGAAGATTTATGGAGGCACTTATTTAGAGTGTAAATTCCTGTCTTCTCAGGAGATAAAAATCATGAAATATGAAAATTAGAACGCAGCATTTGAAGCATATATTAATAATGTTCCAGCTACACCTGAATATAAACTTTTGCAACTATACCAGTATCAATCAGGAGAAGCTTCAAAAGTTGTTGAAAGATTGGAATATTCAAAAGCTGTACACAAAGCTGCAAAAAATCGAATTGAAAGAAAATACAATAGCAAACAACAATAAATTTGAACCAATGGACAATGGTCAATACAAGTTAACGCTCTATTGGATGATGCCAGTACCCAAACCTATATAAACAGTGATGTAACTGCAGAACTTGAATTACAAGGAGTAATGAAAAAAAAATATGATTCATGTACTCAAGGGTAGAGTAGACACATTTCAAACTGTTGAAATCCAGTTGGAAAGCTTTGACGATAAATTGAAAGTGAAGATTGCATTAACAGTTATGAGCAACAAACAAGTAGTGGACTGGTATAAATTTAAAAAATATTGAAGTCACCTAAGAACTACACCATTTTGAAGATTGGGACAGCGACTAATTGTAGATATTTTTATTGGATTAGACAATGGAGAACTTCACTAATTGAAAACATAAGTTAAAGGATGCACTAGAAATCTAATAGCCTGACTCACGTCACTGGGATAGACATGCATTGGGGGACCTGGGCCTACACAAAATTATTATACTTGTCACACCAGAACGTTAAACACAAACATTTCTTAAGTTGAAAAAAATAATGAAACACTAAAAACATTTTGGAAAATCAAAAATGTTCTTCCATCATTGAATACACAAGCTAGAAGTGTTGAAAATAAAAAGGCTCTAAATCAAGCACAAAGTTATGTGGATCGGAAATATCAAATTGGTATTCCTTGGAATAAGGATCCAAAATCATTACCAAACAATAATAAAACGGTAGTAAATCGATTAACGATAAACGGTAGTAAATCGATTAAGTATGGAAAAACGGTTTAGAACTTTTTTCGCCACTGAAAGTGGCAAAAATTTACAAAGAAACAATACAGAACTACTTAAAAAAAGATTATATCAAAAAAGTAATCACAAATGAATCAAGGCTCGAACTAAGTTATTGTGAAATACAATATCTGGAAATATTTATGGTAATCAAATTCTCAGTTTATTAAAAACCTTGAACACTGTTTTAATGGAACGATCAATTTATTATATTGCAAAAATTAATGAAAAAACAAAAAAATAAACTAATAACTCAACATACTTTAATTAATTTAAAAAATTAACTAATAATAAAAAATAAACAAAAATAATAACAAATAAAAAATAATAACAGTCAAAACTTAAACTTAAAAAAAGTTATATAAAAAAAAAAATAATACTAAATGTCCAAAAAATTTGTGCGGTAACTTAAAAATCAACCAAAAAAAATTATGCTCAAGCTATTTGCGCATTTTATGAAACATTATTATCTATTTTTTTTAGACGGAAAGTTTGAGAAATTATTTAAAAATTTAAATGTTTTAAACTAGAAAAAAATTATTTGATAATAAAAATAATAATAAAATTTTTTTTAAAATAAGAATTTTTGTGTTTCGCTTTAAAATAATATAAAAAGTTTTGAATAGCGATTTTTTCTTAACAGTTATATTGTACTTGATAAAGTACAATATATATGCTTCATTTTTCTTGTTTTATCTGATGATTTATAAAATGAATTGAAATATTAAAGTTTAAACCATAATTTTTAATAATAATAAAAATAATAGTAATAATATGGTATGGCTTTACCTTTAAGTATAATCTACAACCATTCATTTAGTACTAGTGTTGTGCCTGATAGATGAAAAAAAGCAAATGTTACTCTAATTTTTAAAAAAAGTTCTAGACTTTTGGCCTCAAACTACAGACCAGTCTCCTTAACATCAATTCCTGGAAAAATAATGGAAGCAATTATCTAAGAGGTTATCATGCACCACTGTGAAGCTACAGGTGTCATCTCGAATACATAACATGGATTTGTATTTAAAAAATCATGCATGAATAACTTGTTAGAAACTCTTGACATCATCACAGAGGCTTTACACCAAGGATACCATGTTGATATTATTTTTACTGACTTTGAAAAAGCCTTCACAAAAGTGAAGGCTTTTTCATACAGTGCCTCACAAAAGATTACTACATAAACTTTATGCATATGGCAATTATGGTCAGATTCTTGCATGGATTAAAGCATGGCTAAATAAACGGCAGCAATGGGTCAAAATAGGACCAAATACATCGGAATGGAAAGATATAGTTAGTGGAGTCCCACAGGGATCAGTCCTTGGTCCCCTCCTTTTTGTGTTGTATATTAATGACCTACCAGATAATTTGACACACAATATAAAATTATATGCTGATGATAGCAAAATCATTGAGGTAATCAGCTCACTGTCAGATGAAGATTTTTTACAAGCTGATATCAATAAAGCTGTTGAATGGTCAAGAATTCGGCAGATGAAGTTTAATATAACAAAATGTAAGGTCATGCATATCAGTCAAGGATCAATTAAATCAAATCAAAAATACTATATGTATGATGACAATGGCACACAAGTCACATTAGCTGATACCTATATTGAAAATGATTTAGGTGTACTCATCTCTGATAACCTTAAAGTTAAGATGCAAGTAGATTCTGCTGCTATGAAGGCCAATCAAATACTCGGAATTTTTAAAAAAGCATTTCAGCACAGAGGTTTAAATCGGTGGAAATTGCTTTATATAACCTATATTAGACCACATTAAGAATTTGCAGTTCAAACATGGTCACCATATAAAGTTAGAGACATCAATATTTTAGAAAACAATCAAAGAAAAACTACAAAAGTAATTTCCTTGATTTCAAAACTGCCTTACAATGAAAGACTCAAAAAACAAGGACTTACCACCTTGACTGAGAGATGGATCAGAAGTGATATTATACAGCATTTTAAAATAATAAGTCAGATTGATGTCATTAACTGATATCACCCACCGATATCTCTTTCCTCCTTTCTTTGCGGTGGACCGGCTGGTGGTACTCGTGTTCGTGCTATGCAATCAAAGTGTCAACTCGTAGAGCATTGCGAACAGAGGCGATATTTTTTCACAAATCATATAGTGAAACACTGGAATTCTTTGCCAGGGCAAATTATTGATGCTCCAGGATTGAGAAATTTTAAGGAGCTATATGATAGTCATGTTGTAAAAAGAAACATTATAGCCTGTTTATGATGCTAGCGTAACTTTGGTAGTGCAACAACTTTGGGTTCTGCACAGGAATGCTAATACCATTCCTTCACAAGTCTTTTTATTTTTGTAAAATAACTTGTTCAGAAAATATCTAATAATAATAATAATGGTTTATAATAAAATTTTATATCATAATTCAAGATCAATATAAATATTTTTTTTTATTGAATAACAACTATTGAGTTTAGAGATCAAAACAGAGTTAATAATTTTTAAAAAGCTAAAAATTTAAAGATTTAAAAGAAGTCTTTTCAGATATCTCAATTTGCAATCAACTAATTTGAGTCCTGTGAATACGAAAATCACACTTTCACACTTCAGTGCCTCAAATATGGAAAAGGAGACTACAAAAGTTATATTTATTTTCAACGCTGCTGCAAAATACCAAGACATTTTGCTGAATGACGTGATACATTAAGGAACAAAACTACATCAAGATCTCTGTGTTGTTCTGTTGTGGTTCCAAAGAAATGCAGTTGCTTTGCTAAGTTTTATTGCAGAGATGTACTTGCAAATTGAGTTGAACCAAAAAAATGGAAGATATCAAAAATTTCTTTAGCTAAAGAAATTTCTTTGAATCTAAAAATCTGAAGCTAAAAAATTTCTTCGGATCTAAAAGAGAATAAACAGCCGGAGTTACTTGAGTTAATGAGAGTTGTACTTGGCATTAATTCCAGTCCTTTTCAAGCACAGTTTGTTATATAAAAACATGCAGAGAAATATATAAAGAAGTTTCCACTTGCTGCGGAGACTGTTGATAAGTCTGAGTAAATGGATGACAGTATGGATTCACTTGAAGAAAAAGCAGTTGAAATGTATAACCAACTTATGCAACATTGGAATGACTGCAAGAAAATGGATTCCAAATCAAAGAAAGTAATGAAATATTATTTCTTTTTATTAATATTTTTATTTTTTGAAATTCTTTTAAGTAAAGGTAAGAGCAGCAAAAATAACAAACATAGAAAAAATAACAAACATAGAAAACTTATTTATGGTAAAAAATTGGGCATATATTGGGTAACAGTTGAAGATATGTTTAAATTTACATTCTTTACAAATACACTCTACCACCAGAACCAGTAACAATGTTAAAATACTCAAAACTTTTCACCAGTAACAATGTTAAATATCTCAAAACTTTTCAACCCACTTGAGTTTTTGTCTCCTTTTGTTATCATAAAAAAATAATACTTCAAGAACTATAGAATTCAGGAGAAGGGAGAAGGTTATATTGCAGATGATTGGGATAAAATGCTACCAGAAAAAATAAAGCAAAAGTCAGATATCTGGTTTAGTGAACTGACAAACATATACTAATGTGAAATACCATGTTGTTTACACTTAAAAAAAACCTAATATAATTATTTATTCAATCCTTTACATATTTGTTAACGCTTCTTAAAATGCTTTTGAAACAGTTTGTTAGTTCATTGTTATGAAGAATTTTCATAACAATGAACAATTTGGTGGAATGTCAAGGTCTTTTGTTTTGTTAAAAACTTGTGTCGCTCCATTAAACTCAGTTAGCATTCCATGATTAGAGTTAATAAGTGCGGTGTTAAGATAGAAACTTATACTCTTTGTCATAGGAGACTTGCATTGCATAAAGCAATTTGCTTAATAAAAATAAAGAATGTTATATTTTGCCAGATAGCATTTTGCCAGATAGCATAAATGTATTAAAAGTTGGATTAAAAATTTAATTCAAGACTTCTGTTGCAAACAGAGTCGGCAAAATTCAGTCTAGTTCAAATCGAAACAATGGTGTTATGTACCAACAAGGAAAAACCCTGTGAATTTGTCAGCTAGAGGAGCAAAAATAAGCAATTTACAAAACAGTTATGGTGGAGTGGAACTGATTTCATCCAACAAGAGGAACCCTAATGGCCAACTAATGAATTTAAATGGCTATTAAATGCAAAATAAATACTTCATACACAAATCTTAGCCTGGGTAAGGTTCCTAAACATAAAATGTAATGAAAAATGTTCATCATGATGAACACTCTCAACAGAGAAAATAAATGATACAAAAACAGAATTAATCATGATTGCTCAAAAGAAATCATATTTGGAAAAGTTCAATTAAAAAGTAACAAAGAAATATTTAAAGCTAGTTGTTTTTTAAAATTGTTGCCTTGAATAGATGAAATAATTTTTTAAGATGCAACAACCAATAAAAAAAATGCTTAATTTTTCTGATTTGATACAAGAAACCCAATTATTTTGCCAAGAAATTACCACATAACCATTGTAAAAGATTGTCATGAAGCATATCTGAGGTTTAAATTACAATTTGGTGGAGTTGTCTCTTAAGTATTGGGTTGTATCTGGAAGAGAAGAGATAAAACAATAGGTTCAGAACAATAAAACAAGTGTTCAGAATACTAAAGGGAAAAAATAAACGAGGCACTGAGCCATATTGGTATTAAGTGGCATTTTAACCCACCAGCAGCCCTTCATTACTGAGTAGTTCATGAAAATCATGATAAAACCTGCAAACGAGGATTTTATTCCTAACTGGGAAATGAGAATATCACTAATGTAAAACTTATCACAATGACCAATTAAGTGATCCCAAAACCTGCACACCTCTTACACCCAATCATTTATCACCCACTTCATTCAGCCCAAGAAGGTGGTGCCAAGTTCAAGAATTAATAAAGGATTTTTAGCATTGTTGGATTAAAGAACCCATTCTTGGACCGCAAAAAAAATAGCATGGTGTAATGGGTAACTTATCAATAGACAATCTGGTATAAGTGATATTCAAAAAATACTTTGAGAGGCAATTGGGCGCTTATTCAAGTATGGAGGTTTTCCCTGGAAACGATGGGTTAGTAAGAATGGCTAATGTTCAAGTTGGTGAGATTATCTTAAAACCTTCAATAACTAAGTTATGCCCTCTGGAGCCAAATAATCCAAAAGATATAGATTACTAAGTCAAAAGGTGAAATGTTCACAAGGTTATTAGTGTAAATAATACTTAAATTTAAATAATATTGTAATGTAAACATCTCTAACATCATATATTGACCTTAGAGGTTACCTTAGCTAATGAGCCAGTTTTGTAAATAGATAATTAAAAAGTTAAAAAACAGTTATATCTCTCTGGGAATATTATATGGTATATATAATCATGTAATAATTTATAAAAAGGCAGTGTTTTAGTTGAATCAAAATATAAATAAGGCTAAAATATTTGCGTATTACTATTAAGTTTTAATACTTTCTCACAAAAAAAGGATGATATGAAAAGGGTAAAACTAAAAAAAGTTTAAAGCATATAATTTAAATAATACTCATAAACATCATGAAAATGTAAGGAAAAAAAAACCTGTAAGAAGCGCAAGCAAACTTCGAGTTCATCATGTTTAACAATAGATCTGATAAGATATGAAAAAATGTGTGTAAAATTGTTGAACATCATCTCACGTCTATTCTGATTAGTAAGCTTTGCAAACAATCGTAAGAGTGCAGAAGATTGAGGTGATGCTTTCATAACAATTTTTGGAAGCATCTCAGTTGAAGTAACCTATCACAACAACTATAATTTTGCAAAATCAAAAACATTAAAAAATCCAACTATTAGAAATTAAATCAAATATAAATATAAACATATGTAATATATAATATTTATAAATGTTTAGCATTAACACAAACATAACATATGTAAAGTATAAATACAAAAATAACATATGTAAAATAAAGTTTCAAACATAACATATGTACAATATAATATTTACAAATGTTTAATATAAAATTTACAAACCGATTTACCATTAAAAAAGACTTGACATCATTAAACTCGAAATGCTTAGCAATATCAAAAATAGTATCTGTTACACATTGTACATCTTTTTTATCTTCTAAAAGGTTTTGCATCTTCCTGACGATGATGTCACAGAAATAACTTTTGTGATCAATAAACAAATGATGCAAACTTTTATCAAGATGTTTACAAAGCTCACTCAGCTTGTAAAAGGTTGTAAAAAGCAAAGAAAACAGTTAAACATTTCTTTCATTACTTAAAAAAAACTTACAAACTCAAATTTATAAAAAAAGATTAAATTTAAACAAAAATTTAAAAATATATATTTATAATATTAACAAAATTAATTAATAATTAAATAATTAAACAAAATTAAATTATTTGGTTGGTCTTAATATCAACTATAAGTCTTAAATAATTATATTAAGTAAACTTAAAGTTCTCTTTTATCATAATGATGTTTTTTTGATGTATTGAGATGATGATGTCTCTTAATTAAATTAATTTAATTAAATAAACTTGTTAGTTTATACAAAATAATAATACTATAAATAAAGGGTAGATTTTTTCAATATACCTGCCTTTTCACTGAGTTCTTTTTTTTTTGCACTTAAATGCACAAAATAAAAATCTTTTTTAAGTATTTATATATATATATATATATATATATATATATATATATATATATATATATATATATATATATATATATATATATATATATATATATATATATGTATATATATATATATATATATATATATATATATATATATATATATATATATATATATATATATATATATATATATATATATTATGTTAACTCACCTCCCCAAGGCTGAGAAGGCCACTACAGTCAAGCAGGCTACTTTAGTTATGGTTACAACCCTCTCTCAACACAAGAACAAGTACTAAAAAAGTACACAAACTCTTCTCTAGTGCTGGTATTGTTCTGTGAGATGACACAAATACTCCTCTCACACTGATCTTGCTCTATGAATGAATTAAACTGCTTCACAGTTTTAGGTTATTATTTTTAATTTTAAGTTGATTTTTATTTTAAGTATTATGAATAACTTCAACTCAGTTTGTAAGAGTTTAATAAAACAGTTTATTCTAAAATAAACCCTTTGAATTTTACGTGAGTTTAACCAAGTAATGATAAACTTAGCTTTTCCTGGTCAAATCAGTTACAAATTTTTCCATTTTGACCTTGAATTGGTATTTTGTCTATTATCTTTTTTTTTTTGAATAAATCTTTTAAAATTTAAGAAAACATTTAAGTATAAATGATTTTTTCCTCTCCTTTAATTAAATCAATTTTATATTGTATATATATTAGGACACAAAATGTGTAAAAAAAACATATTCTGGTTCTATAAAACTTAGAGAATTTAGAAAAAAAATTTCAGATTCCTAAGTGATCAGGAAGAGCTACATGTAAATTGGAAAATTTTACATTCCAAGCATTTTTTATTTCTTCACTTTATTTTATTATCTTCAGATCATTCAGAAAGTTATGAAAACGTGTCAAAAACTTAAGATGTTTCTAAAACATTTGTGGTTATTTACAATTATTTAAAAAAAAAGTTTAATTGCAGCATAAATTGTGTGGTTTGCATTTTAATCACTTGGCAACTTTTGATTTATTAATTACCTTGCTCTAAACTTTGATTTATATACTATTTACATGTCCATACAAAATGTTGAAAATCAAAGAGATTACAAAAGAAATTAGCTATAACGCTCGTAGGTCTGTTTACCTGCTTAACTTGCCTTTAAGTTATTTACCTACAAACCAACTTCCATCAAATCAAAGTTTTTTTCGATATTACTTGTTCCTAACTTCAGCTAGAGATAAGCAATTCAAACCTATTAAAACAAACTTTTCATGTTCTCGAGCAAGAGAGGATATTATATGCAAAGGGAAAGACGAGTTTTGTTACTTAAATACCGAAAAAACTGTTTACTCCGACAAATTGTAAATATTTGGAAGTCTACAGGTTTCAGAAATTATTTGATTTCTGAGAGAAGCATAGTGGAAAAGTTTAAATCTCTTTATAGCAAATACAAAATTTTATGCAACAGTAGAAGTTTTCAAATCAAAAAGCAAATTTCCGACAGCCATACAAATGAATTTTACAATATGATAGAGGAATTGTTTAACATCAGTGCGAAAGACTTTGAGAAGAAGTTGTCTCGTGGTATTTCTGCTATAAAAGAAGATTTGGCCTTCTTAGATGATCAAAGATATTTTTTTTCTAAATTTTAAAGATTTCACGAACTGAGATCAATTGAAAAAAAACATATGTACTTATTTTTCCTAAACATAAATAATAATTTTTTGGAGAAATTTGGTTTTTTTATTTAAATTTATCTTATGCTAAGTGTTTTAACAAGTTTTTGCACAGAACTAACAGAAATATGATCATATCTTCTAAAATTGACAACGAGCTTGAAGCAAGGTTTTAGAGAAAGATCGATAGATGCAAGAGAAAAGAAGAATACAAAGATCGAGTACAGAAGACAACGATTCAATAACTCAAACATAACATGTGAAAAAAGGCAATGGAACCATAAATTTTTTTCTAACAATGATATAGATTTCAATTTAGCAGGTGAGGAACCTACAAAACCTAAAAAAACAAAAGCTGAATCACAATTAGGTAATATCAAAGTATACTTTGCTTAACACTTAAAAATATTCATTTCCAATTCTGATTTAATCAAAAGGGAGAATATAAACAATTTTTTCTAATAAAGCATGGGCATTTTAAGTAAAATCATTCAGTTTTTGAAGTAAATGTATAACTGAGTTAAAAATCTTTATATTAATTTAGATGCTGGAAGTGTAATTGTTGAGTCGGAAGTTTTTGTCCCAAATAAAAATGTTAACTTTCACGAAGCAAGCTCAAAAAGTAGGCATCAGTTTAGACCAGCATACTTCAGAGTAGAAAAGGAGATTACCAGTGAGGGTCTCATTGCAGCAACAACTTTCACCAGTATAAGGGCCGGTCTCAGTGTTCGAGATCAAGCCCTTCTTATTGCAAGTGTAGTAAACTATTTAGGAGGAGATGTTAAACAATCAAAGTTAAACAGATAATCTGTCAGAAGGCGACGTTACAGATTTTTAGAAGAGGAAAGAGGCCAGATACATAATGAATATATTGATTTAATGGCTAATAAGATGTTAGTTTTACATTTTGATGGTAAAATGTTAAAGCATATTATGGAGAACACTAGACAGGTCACTACTACAGATAGACTATCGGTATCTGTAACTAAGCCCAGAGTTTGAAACCAAAGATGATCTTTTACTTGGTGTTGTGCCAACTGAGAGTGGTAAGGGAATCGATATGGCTATAAGTATTATGAATCTCCTAGAATATATTGAACTTTGTGACTATATTATAGGATTCTGTTCTGACACCATAGTAAGTAACACTGGATGGAAATCTGGTACAATAAATATTATGGCAAGATTTCTTGGTAAACCATTTCTTTGGTTATTGTGTAGACACCATAATGCCGAGATAAATATTACTTGGGCTTTTAATGCAATTTCAAAGGAAACATCTAAAGCACCTGCAAATAAGTTGCTAAAAGATTTTTAGCAGAAATGGAAAACAGAGTTTTATCCAAAAGTTTCAGCCAGTGGTGCTGTAGAAAAGTCCAAACAATTTCCTGAGCAAGACCTTATTGTTGGCAGTGACCTCTGCAAACTCTATTTGAAGGCTAAAAAGTTTGTAACTAAAGCACTAGAACATAAAATTTTCCCCAGGTATGTAACAATAATATTAAATGTAACAGTTTTTCCATGCATACACTTTTTTTTAAAGGATATTAAATAAAAATAACAATGTTTTAGGAATGATTATAAGCATCTTGTTGAATATTTGACGTATTACATGAATGTTAAATCTGAGAAATTAAATAATTTTCACATCTATCAGCCTGGCGCCTGTCAAGATATCAGAGATTTCTGTAGAAGCTCCATCGGCTGTTATTGTTACCAGTGATAGTAGATTAGAGGACTTAATTACGAAGGAGAGTTGGCTTTTTTTTATACTCACAGGTCACACTGAATCTGTTCAAGAGTGTCGTACTTTAAGCGATTTCTTAGCACTAGATTCATACAAGCATTTCACTTAGTTAGTTCGCAATCTCAGTGTGACTAACGACTGCGCAGAAAGAAATATTAGGTTAATTGAAAATTTTGTTCACACTTCCCACAATGAGAATCAGAGACAGAACATTCTTTTGGTAGTAAGGGAACATAGAAAATTAATTACAAAAGATATGTTGCATAAGGAACTGGTAAACCTGAAACCTAGAGTTGAAAAATTAATGTAAAATAATAACTATAAACATACTATAAACAGTATTTTATTTTTTCTTAGATAAACAAAACTGTAGTTATAAACATATTTTAACCTTTATTTCTTATAAAAATCGTCATCTTCTTAAAAAAAAAAAGTCTTTATTTTAAGAGTAGGGTGTGGGGGCATTTGCTCCCCCTAAAACTATTAAATCACATTTTACATTATTTTTCCAACTCTCAGGGGAGACGACACCCTGTTTTGCTAGCCCTGAGAGTTGGAAAATTAATGTAAAATAATAGTTAACTGTAAGATACTACAAACAGTGTTTTTTTTTTCTTAGATCAAAGATCAAACAAGAATTTAGTTATAAACACATTTTAACCCGTAAAAGTAACATAAAGTTCAGCCAATCCTTAATATTTGAAAAATTACATGTAGCACTTCCAACGAAGAAAAATAAATAAAATTTTGAATGTTGTAAAACAGGTTAAACAACTGCGGTTTTTGATTTTCTAAAAATTTCATTTTTCGACCCTAATTTGTGTCACCCTAATATATATCATATTGTATATAATGTAACAAAATAATAATCAATATATCAATAAAAAAAAACATCATTTTTATATTATCATAACAATATAGATATTACAAAATGTATCATAATATTATAGATATAATATTATATTATTTTATTCTAACATGCTTTATATATTACATTAAAAAGTACTGTAGTAGATAATCAAATAACTGATATACCTGGTCAGATGCAACAGCTACAACCATGTGATTCTGCATTACAAAACAGTCAAACAGACTGACCACCATAACTAGTAACAATTCACCTAACATAAAAATAAAAAATGCATCTAAAATTAAAAAAATTTCTTTTAAAACTACAACTGAGGGTTTGGTTGCACATTATCAACCTATGAAGGAGATTTATTGTGGCAAAGTAAATACCCTGTAATATGTGTTTGTAAGTATGTGTGTGCATAAATATAATAGGTCGGTAAAAAAATATTGTGACAGATAAAATTTGGACAATTTTAAATTGAGTTTTTCTCAAAAACCACTTAATCATCTGTAATGATTTTTTTTTACAATGATAATTACATAATCAGTTCTTATATCTACAAAAAATAAATTAAATTTTCATATTATGACAAGTAATTTAATTTTCTGTAAAGTACCAGCCATCTATTTCACAATTTTACTTTGAGTTACTTTTTCTATAGCCTTAAACAGTTTGTTTAACATATGTAAAACTATTAATTAAATGAAATGTTTAGCACATTTCTTATTTTTGTTGTTGTAAGGTTGATGGTGTTAATGTTATTTTTTTAACTTGTTTTCAAGTTCTGTAGAAATCACCATTTAATCTGTTCATTAAAATTTTTTAATATTACCAACTTTTTCAAATAGTAGTAGCAAATTCAAACAACTATATTTTTTTTAAGTTCTGTTTGTCATTGCTTTTTTAGTTTCTGCTTTTGTCATTGTTATGTTTACTGTTAAAACATGGATTTAATTTTGTAAACATTCTTGATTTAAAAATTAATTAATCATTAGTCAATACTTAATAAAAAACTTGAATTCTACCTAATTGAGGTAAAAAATAACATTTTTACCAGTAAAACTACAAAAGCAGTTTTTGAGTTTAATTTTATTATTACTATTTTGAGCCATTGTGTTACTTTTGTTATTAACAATAATAACTTTAGTATGCTTTATATACGAAAAATTCATTGATATAATGCATATTTTACACATATAAATGTGTATGCTCATATATTGTTTAATATATAACATAATAATTAGTTGTGTTATGTTTTGAACTTTTCTTTAACCTTTAAATCTTTAAAGGTTTTATGACATAGGATTACATCAAATGTCATACTTGCAAGCAACTTTCATCAAATTGAATCTTTAATTAGTTAGAGTAGTAAAGCTTTAACTGATTATAATCTAAATTTTTGGAAAAGTTTTTTTTATAAATATGTCCCTGAAAATGATGACAAAGTTGTTCAGAAGATGTTATTGATGAAGTAAATCATGTTATTAAATGATAATCAATTCAAATAAGTCCAATTTTACTGTTATTCTTGCTGTACTAGGTAAGCAACCTTGTAATGAAAACAAACAATATAAAACGCTTTTTTAGATTTCCTGTCAGTTATAATAAAATATTTACAATTGTTGAAGTAAACAGTTATTTAATTCTGAAAGCTGCAGTACTAGAATAGACATCCATGATACCCAAACATGCTTTAAATGCCCCAATTAGTTTGCAATAACAAGTTTCCATTTGTTGGTTATTCTTATGGGCGGGGACTTAAGACAAATACTTTCAGTTGTAAGAAGAGAACAATCTACTGAAAGTGTGTTTTAGTTGTAAGAAGCAATCTACTGAAAGTGTGTTTTAGCTGTAAGAAGCAATCTAATAAAGTGTGTTTTAGTTGTAAGAAGCAATCTATTGAAAGTGTG
Source organism: Hydra vulgaris (assembly GCF_038396675.1). Taxonomy (NCBI): domain Eukaryota; kingdom Metazoa; phylum Cnidaria; class Hydrozoa; order Anthoathecata; family Hydridae; genus Hydra; species Hydra vulgaris. Next base: position 38,651,454 of record NC_088921.1, read on the forward strand.
TTTTAGCTGTAAGAAGCAATCTGTTGAAAGTGTGTTTTAGTTGTAAGAAGAGAGCAATCTACTGAAAGTGTGTTTTAGTTGTAAGAAGCAATCTACTGAAAGTGTGTTTTAGTTTTAAGAACCAATCTGCTGAAAGTGTGTTTTAGTTGTAAGAAGAGAGCAATCTATTGAAAGTGTGTTTTAGTTGTAAGAAGCAATCTATTGAAAATGTGTTTTAGTTATAAGAAGCAATCTACTGAAAGTGTTAAATGCTCTAAACAATAGCAATATGTTTAACAATTTTCATTAACAGAAAATAGAAGGGTTCAAACTGATGAAGAGGAACTTTCACAATGGCTTTTAAAACTTGGCAGTGAAGCATTGCCTGTCAAAACAGATGATACATTGTTCAGGTGCATTAAAATGTCTGAGCAGTGTCTGCTTGCAACAATTATTCTATTGTAGAAAAGATTTTTTTCAAACTTTTGATAAGGTTAGTGATTATCACATAAACACTTGCTTCTCACATGTCCAACTCTATGGTGTTTGTGGTTAAGAGCAAGATGGTTTAATAGATTGTTTTTTTTAATTCATGAATCTATAATGTATATTCATCTTGCTACACCGACCACATGAAAACTACTTATAAAATGCTACTCCATCTCTGATACTTTATAATTCCCAGCTACACTCTGCATGACTGTGAACATTGACAGCTACACTCTGCATGACTGTGAACATTCCCAGCTACACTCTGCATGACTGTGAACATTCCCAGCTACACTCTGCATGACTGTGAACACTGACTTTTACTGTACTTGAATACTTTTTATGATACCTATAACTTTTTACATATTTTATTTTTATCCTTAAAAATGATTTTAAGATTTTTTTATTATTGGAACTCACTGCTTCTATGACTAAACAACAATAACTAAAAAACATGTAAATTGGTTCTCAGTTTTTATATGTGATGCTTCCTTTTATACTTATATATAGATTTATTAACTTTTATATTTCAGATTTATCATATAGTATGTTTATGCAATACAACAAAAAAATGACAATTGTTAGATTTTGTTAATTTGTTAATAAATTTGTTTAGGGATCGCGGGGGCAGTTTTTATCTAAGGGAAAAGAGGGGTGACGAAAAAACATTATTATAAATTTTTTATAAAATATTACATACTTTATTTGGAAAAAGAGTGGCGAGCTGGCTTATTTTAATTAAAACTACTTTCAACTACAATTTCTAAAAATATTTTACAACATGAAAATACGGAAAATACGAAAAAAGGAAGAAAATTGTTAGGATCACGCGTTTTTATGATCCCAATGATCCCAATGTTTATACATAATTGTTTAGTTAAGTTTGTGCACTTAAGGTGAAAGAAACAATAATATCTTTTTTCTTTTCTGAAATAAGATATTATTACCAAACTATTTTACCTTGAAAATTGGCAGGGGAAGGGATCAGAAAAAAATTAAAAAACGATTAGGCTTCCATGCCCGGTTTATAATTAAAAATTTACAAATAAGTTTTATAAATGTTAATATAAGTTATAAGTTTTAATTAATTAAGTTAATTAAAACTTGAAACTTAAACTTCATAAATGTTAATATAAGTTTTAATTAACTAAGCTCGTTTAATTGTTAACACAAAAAAATAATTTAATTGTTAACTCAAAATATTATTTTTTGACATTTACTTTAACCTATTAGAAGAAATAGCTATATATTTCTTCTAATAGGTTATTAAAAACAATTTTTGGGCCCAGAAAGCTAATAATAATAATAGTATATGTATATATATATATATATATATATATATATATATATATATAAAAAATATTTTTATTGATATTATAATAATAGTAATTTTTCATTACTAGTACTGTTTCTATTCACCCTTAAAAATTAGAAACAGTAAGCAAAAAAAAAAGATATTTTTTAAATCAAGAATTTGTAATGAAATGTTAGGTGAAATGCAAGAGTAAATGACACACTTGCGCAAAGCATATATAACAAAAATACTTAACAAAACATTGAACTTCAGTAAAACCACCAATAACATAATTGATTTGATGATAAGCACAACCATCAATAATAAATATGACAGATTAGCAAGTGAATTTTGATAAAACATGCAACAGCAACAGTTCAAATAAAAAAAAGCTCAATAGTTAAGTTTTTTTGAAGTATTTTTTAATAAAACATGCAAAGACAAACATTTCAATAAAATATTGAAAAAATTCTATATTAGAAATTTTTTTTGGCTAAATTAACTAATTAACTATTATTTAAATTATCTTTATTATTTTTATTTTTAAATTTAATGTTTTTTTTTTAAATTAATCTATCATTATAGCAGGAACAGTGATTTAAATTTAAAATCACTAAAAAAAGAATCAAAAATTATTTTTTAAAAAAAGGATAATGTAAAAATTACATTGATTACCTTTTGCAACTTTGCTTACACTTCCAATTGTTAAAATGACAGTTTCAAGAACCTTTATATCATTAATCTCAGAAGCTTGGGAAAGAGTGGAAGATATTGTTTCAACCACCAATGAGTGAACTGACACATCATCAGTATATTTTATATATTCCCCCAACCAGCCACTGAAATAAAATAATAACAACAAATAACAATTAAGGCGAAAAATCAAGCTAATAAACTTGAAAAAAATGTTAAAAAAAAAAACACACGAAAATATCAGCCTAGTTTGGAAGTCTGGATCTTTCAACAACTCCAACATAATATTCCACAAATTTTTCATATAAATTCTCTCTTGTTCACTGATATGTTTAAGCAATTTTAAAAATGCTTGCATTAAACTTGTTTTAAAAGCTCTACAAGTACTATGTTTAAGAAGCTTGAAAAATGGCTTGAAAATCGGAAGCAAAGGGGGTGCGCTTTTCAATTGGATACAACAATTCTCTTTAAAAAAATAAAACAATAATTATAAATTTATAAGCAACATCTTATTTTTATCGTTAGAGATTTAAATTATCTTTACTGTTATTGTTACTGTTAAAAAAATTATTCAAAAATATCTCAACTTGAGTCTCAAAATAAGCGTAGCATAGAGATTTCAGAAATCATAAAAAATTTTACTTAAAATTTATTAACAAAAACATATTGCAGAAAAATGTTCAATACTCTTAAAACATTATTGAGAAAATGTTTTTCAGTAATAATATAAAAAGCATTACAAACAAATATTTTTTTTAAATTACTTTTAAACCAGGTCAATATAAACAAAATTGAAATCAATGAGATATACTGAGTACTTTTGAGTTGAACAAAATAAATGTAATGTTAAATTTTTTCTTTATGAAATATATAGTATTTCATAACCATTTGTAAAAAGGCAAAAGATTTGCTGCTGATATTTGAAAAATTGTATATTATTACATCCTAATAACATATTGTATTCATTTAGTTAAAGCCAAAAACTAACTTTGTCAACTAATGAGAAAAGAAAGGAAATGTTTTGTATTTTTAGAATCAAAAGTAAAATAAATTTTTATTTACATTTTTACATAGTAACAATTCGATATTTTTTTGATTTAATTTTTTAACTAGTTTTGCTTTAATTTTGAAGACTTTGATGGTTTGAAAAAATTAATGCCCATGAGTACTAAAGGGGAATAAAATTTTAATGATGTGACAAATCCAAATAAATGTTATGCACTTTTTATTTATAAAAAGGCTTGTTTATGTTCTTTTATTAACTGACATATTAAACGAAATAATAAAAAAAATAACAATAACAATCAAGATAATTTAAAAAAATGTATGTAAAGAAAAAATAAAAAAAATAACAATCAAGATAATTTAAAAAAATGTAAAGAAAAAATGAAAACTAAAAATAAAAAACTTAAAAATAAAAAATCATTTTTTCAATTTTGATTTTACCTGTTTTACATAAAGCGCATTCCACAACAAATGATCCGTCTTTGTAATGCGTATCAACACTCTCTGCAACCACACAAACTAATAAATTTATTGTCAAGCCGATACTGGCTAATACCTCTGGCTTTGCAGCACGACTAAGAGTTATTAGGTCTTCAGAAATTAGTGTCTCACTTGCCGCAGTTAGAGAAGTAAGAATTCTTGGTAGACAATTTAAAACTTTTAGCTGTAGTATAACATATGGGCTAGCCTAAAAAAAAGTGTTTAATTTTTAAGTAAGTTGAAAGTAATTAAACTTATCTCAACTTATTAGAAGTAAAACTGTTTTCCTTTTTAACACATACTGCACTACCCCTCACACTCTTTTTAACATATACCTTTTTTTTACACTACCCTTCACACTCTATGTAGTGTTGTACATAGATTCAGCAGGATTTAAATCACTTTAATTAAACAATGTAAAACAGTTTCCCATATTAATACATATTACACTACCCTTTACAATTTCTGTAGTGTGATGATAAATAACTATTGTTATAAAAAACTTTTTAAAAAATACATAAACAATTGTGTAAAACCTATTAAATTAAAAAAACAACAAAAGTTGAAACATAACTTGAAAGTTATAGATATTTTCAAGATATCGATGCAAGTTTTTTAAAATTTTAAGACAAAAAATTGGACAAAAAGACAAAAAAAAAAAAAAAAAAAATGCAAAAGACAAAAAGACAAAAAAAAATACAAAAGATAAAAAGACAAAAAAAATACATAAGACAAAAAGACAAAAAAAATGCAAAAGACAAAAAAATAAAAAATTAGATAATAAAAATTAAAAAAATAGACATAGAACTGATGTCAAATCAAGTTAATTTGTAACTTTAAAAAATTCGGACCTTATAAAAGTTCCTGGTCAAAAACAGTGTTAAGCAATAAAATAGAAATTTGAGAAAAACTCACTAAAGCTGTTCTTATAACATGGATCAGCCAAGTTGGTGCATTACACTGGTTTTTACTGTTTGTTACTGTTGCCAAAACAGCCAGACATCTTTTTGTAACATTATGATTGACAAAGCATAACTTTAGTAACTCATGCATCTTCAAGAGTTCATCTTCTGTATAATACTTTGGTTTGTAATCAAACCAGGGTGGATCAATTGTTTTCAACCATGGTAATGTACAAACTTCAAAGAATCGATTTAACTTATTTGGATCTATTTCTGTAAATGTTGCAGAGATACTAAGTTGGGAGTAGAGCTTTAGAAATGATAAAGTGCGAATAAATAAAATATTTTTATTGATATCCTTGATGTTAAGCAATAAATGAAATATTTCAAAAACTTTATCAACAAGTTTTCCAAAATCAATTCTTTTAAGCAAATCTAAAAACAAAATAAATCAAAAATAAGAAGAATATATATCCATATTAAATTGTATAATTATCAAAATTATGAATGTTAGTGTTTAGATTTTTTTAAAAGGAATGTTCTTATGTTGTTATGAAAACTTCTACAAACTTACATATAAGTATAAATAACAACCTTTAATTTTTTCACATGAATAAACTTTTGCTATTACTTTTAACAAAAATGTAACTTCTTCTAAGTGTTGTTGTCCGTGATCAGCTTCTGCATCTTCCAGATTTAAACACAAACATAATAAATGGCTTTCAAGTTTTTCACTGAAATAAAAAATAAATAACTTTGTTTTATGCATTTGTTTTAATAAAAACTAATTAAAAAGGACCACCAACTTGACTTTAATCAGATCTGGCACCCAATATTCAAAAAATATAATAGAATGCTATAAGAAAAAAGAGCCAATGTTATTTCAAAAGATACTAATCCTGAGCAGCAAATCATCAAATCTTATTGAGCAATGGAGAAGGAAATACAAATAAGGGAATGAAAAGAGATGAATGTGCAAATAGTGTTAACAAGTTTATGGTTTATGGATTAATGCTATAAAAAAAAGTGATACAAGCAAAAGAAAATTGCAAAAAAAAAATATCTTTACAAAAAACTAAACTTTATTTTTTTAAATGTATTTACTTCCAAAAAGGCTGCAAGCAACCACTATTAGAGGTGGAAGTTACTGAAAGAGAAGAGATGAAGTTTAAGAAGCAAAATAACGATTAACAGGCGACTTAAAAGATTGCAAATAATATGATTCAGGAAAACAAGATGAAGAGAGGGAATGCTAAAAAACTGAAAAAAACTAGACGAAAAAAGATTTTTTAGAGCACTTAGGAACAGTCTTAGTAAAACAATGAGACTTAATTGAACGACAATTAACATGAGAACAAATTTTAGTAGATGGCACAAGAGAGGCTAGCTCTTAAAAGTAGTGCCCATTATAGTATTTATAGAAAAGAGAAAGAGAAGGAACATTAAGACAATGTGACAATGGTTGAAGGTTGGCTGCAAGAGGAGGACCAACTATGTTTACAATGCATCTTTGCACCTTTTCTAAAAGAGAAAGAGCGTCATAATATTCCATACAAGGAGGATCTTGTCTGCCGGAACTACATACATGCTGTAAAGTTGAGGCTTAATTTTTTTTTAAATAAAAATTAATTATGTATATACTATTTAAAAATAGAAAAAGCTAGAGTTAAGTAGTTTTTAAGAAAAAGCAGTTAAAAACCCCATAGATGGTTTTGTTAGGACTGATTAGCTTATAGCAGATCACTCTGAGCTAATCCTACCCGATATACAACATGAGCTTCTCAACAAAAATATTTATTTTTGCTATTGGTTACGATGCAAGGCTGCACTTACTGAAAACAATTTTTAGCTCTTTGAGCTGTCATAGAGGATCCATTTTTCATTGCAGTTTAATGTAAAAATATTCTTTGGTTTAAAGTTATACAAAAACAATTTTTTGTGCTTTCACACCACACCCACAGCCTCAAAATAACATAAAAATACTTACTAAATTTTAAATATGTTTTTAATAACAAAAACAAACTTTAAATTTAGGAATATAATGTTTGTAATAACAAGAACAAGCTCTTTATTTAGAAAAAAAGAAATCTTTGTAATAAAGATAATATAAAAATATAAAAATCATAATTTTAATTAAGAATTGTGGGTAATGTTTGTAATGACAAGAGGCTTGTTACAACAACAATAAAAAATAAGTTCTCAACAATTGTGACTGCCTCAAAATTTGTGAAGTGATCATAGTAACAACAATAAAAAATTAATTTGCCTCCTCAACTATAGTGTCAGCATTTGTCAAGTAATCATTGTAAACAAAAAATATTTTTAATATATATCGAGTAACAACCATTTTTAACATGTTTAATAATAAATAAACAAATTTTGGTTATTGAATGCCTTTATTTGGATTGAACGACTTGATTTGGATTGAATGACTTGATTTGGATTGAATGACTTGATTTAGATTGAATGACTTGATTAAACAACTTTGACTTAAGTTTTATAAGAAAAAATGTTACCAACATTATTCAATATCAAAATCATGATTTATTTGAAAACTTTTATTTATATCATTTTGTTTTATTTAAATCATACTATATAAACCATTTGTATATTTAATATCATTTACATTTATAAATAAATAAATACATAGGCTGATCCACAAGTACTGTATTTTGCCAGAATAATAAATAAGTAGGCAAATCACTTGCAACAAATTAATAATTAGAAGTTACTATTTTCATAATATGATTCAATGCTTGATTACACTATTACTGCATTTTATTTCCTTTAAATTTAGTGTTCTTTCTGAAGTTGAGTAGTAAATTAAGTTACATAATAACATGGGTGTAATAATGCACAAATCTCTTATCTCCTGGATAAGAGATTTATGCATTATTTCTCTGACTTTCAGCCAATGCAAATTATTTAACTGCTGCTCATTTACTTGATATTTGAAATACTGATTTAAAATACTAGTGTTGTTGCATAATTTTGTATCAACTGCATTTTTTTTAACAGTGTCTTTTCAATTCAATTGTAGAGGAAGTTGCAATATTTTAGATGTGAAAAAAATAGACAACATACTATCGTGCACAACTCTTTATCCAATAAGAATTGTTTTATATGTATTTTTTTTTTAAATTATCCAGCTGTAAAAATTATCCGATGCTGTAACTAATTTTTTTTTTTGATTGGTTGATGCCTAAGAATGAATCACTCATCCATTCAGATATTTAAATAAGAAATTTTGGTATATGAAGATGATTGTATTATACTGAAATAGAGGCAAAAATGTTTTTAGAGTTTGATCATCATCTGAGAATCTAAACATTATTATCAGAGGTTTGCTGGAACCAGTTTATGCCAAGTCCCTGATTCTGAGAAAATACCGGGTCCGAGTCCAGGTACCCGACACCGAGCCCATTTTTATTTTTTTATCAAGCTTTTAATCCAAAAAGTTGGAATAAAAGGTTGTGAAATTTTAAGCGCTGAACTTTTATCACAAAATAACACTAATAAATTTGCGCTAGTTAATTTTGCCTATATATATTTTTTTAAATAAATAACAATATCTATACTCGAGGTCACAAATTTAAATTATACAAACTAAAGTGTAAACTCGACATCCGTAAATACTCTTTCTCCCTCAGGGTTGTTTATAGCATAAAACTATAAAAATTAAAACAAATAAAAAAGAACACAGACAACACTTATTGCTGTATTATATTTTAATCATTTAAATAACTTTTCTTATTTTAGTTGTTTAATTAACTTTAGATTATAATAAAAAAATATTAAGTATTCTCCATTATTTGCTTTTAGTCTGCTCAACGAGTCAATGACATCTCATGCTTCTTCCATTTCAGTCCATTCTTCTTCAACCCACACCTTAATAACATCTTTGTCTGTGTGTTGATAAAGTAATTTATATTGTGGATCTAAAAATGCTGATACACATGACATTTTCTTAAGCAAAAATTTATGAAGTCTTTTAGTAACAGATTTTATTAGTTCATTAATCATCGTCATAATCCCAGCGTATTTGTCACTTGATGAAGCTTTTTGTAATAAAACTTTTAATGCAAGAACAGATTGTATAATTTTTGCGCAAGTTTCATCCCTTCTGCCACATTTTTTTGTTACGTTTTCAAATGGAGCAAGAATGTGAACAAGTTTTTCAATTATTCCCCATGGTTATGATGGTTATTAGGAAGTTTAATTTCATCAAATTCTGCTACATAAGTGGCTAAATGAACTTTTTGTTCAAACATTCTTTGTAGCATTTCAAACGAACTGTTCCAGCGACTTGGAACATCTTGTTTGATTTTGTGAGGTGCAATATTTAATTGCTGCTGAATTGATTTTAATTTTGCACATGTTATTGGGGAATGATTAAATGGTGTTGCTATTCCTCTGCATAAAGTTAAAATCCTTTACAGATTTTTGGCTAAATAAAGAGTTGTGAATACATAGCTGCAAAGTATGAATAAAGCATAGAATTGATGACATGTCACTGTTTTTACTCAAGCCTGCATATTACTTGCATTATCGGTAACAATAAGATGAACTTTGCTTAACAGGATTTCAAAAGACTCTAGACTTTTTTGTAAATATTTTTGATATGAACACCTGTGTGATTTTCCGGAAAATGAATTACTCAAAGAACAGCAGTTTCTTGGGTAAATTTAGTTTGATCTATCCAATGTCCAGTAATGCTTAAGAATGCAATTTTCGCAATATCCGCTGTCCAAATATTTTACAGTGGAGATCTTTATTTTTATATTTTCAAACAATTCATGATACACGCTAGGGATTACATTTTGACTGAAATATGCTATACATGGAAATTTATAATTGGGATAAGCATCCTTAATCAGCTTATTGAGTCCCATCTTCAACAATAGAAAATGCCTGAATATCTAATATGATAAGTTTTCCTATTATTTCATGGATTCGAACAGATCTGTGGTCCTTGATATCCCATTGTTATTTTTGTGTGTGTGGAAAGCCTGAATATTGCTTTCTACTGCATTATTGGTGGTGGAAGCAACTGTCTCACGCTTCAGAAGAAGCATGAGACAGTGACGATTGAACCTTTTTCTTCTCCTCTAATTCAAACTCTTTGGTGTGCTTTAAGTGCAAATGTTTGACCATTACTGTAGTTCCATAAGACTTTAAGGATTACCCCTTCTTGTAACTAAGCAACAGAGTTTAAGCTATCACATAGTTTGCACTTGCACATATGAGGAGCAGTGCTTATATCAAAGAACTTCCACACTATACTTTTTTTAGACATAATTTTGCTGAGTACTGCAACTTTCGTTGCTGTACCCAGCACCGGGTATCTTAAAAGAAATTTGTAATAAACGCAAGCCCTAAGTGCTGTAACTATTTGTTTTAGTGGCACTTTAAATAATTTCAAAATGGCTGATTTCGGGTACTCGAAAAAACAGCTGAATTACCGGGTCCCCAGGTCTGAACCAGGTACCCGGCGCATCCCTAATTATTATATTCAATTATTATATTTAGAATTAAATAGATTTCACTAGTCCAAGTCCAAGTAAGCGTGCTGTGCTTTCTTTTTTAATTAACGCAATTTAACATCCAAGTAAAACTACAGCCCCCTGTGTATTCAGGTTAGTACAATTTAATATCCAAGTATATCTACAGCATCCTGTGTCTTCTGTTTAATGCAATTTAGTACCCAAGTAAACCTACAGCGCCCTGTGCCTTCTTTTTAATGCAATTTAATATCCAAGTAAACCTACAGCTTGTGTATTCTGTTTAGTGAAATTCAATATCCAAGTAAACTTACAGTGTCAAGTGTCTTCTTTTTGGCGCAACTTAATATCCAAGTAAACCTACAGCATCCTGTGTCTTCTGTTTAATACATCTTAATATCCAAGTATATCAACAGTGTCAAGTGTCTTCTTTTTGGTGCAACTTAATATTCAAGTAAACCTGCAGCATCCTGTGTCTTCTGTTTAATACAACCTAATATTCAAGTAAACCTACAGCGTCCTGTGTCTTCTGTTTAATACAATTTAATATCCAAGTATATCTGCAGCATCCTGTGTATTCAGTTTAGCGCAATTAAATATCCAAGTGAACCTACAACTTGCTGTGTACTTTGTTTGATGTAATTTAATATCCGAATAAGTGATTAAGCTTAATTTATTTTAAGTTTTGATGCATACATTACTTG
>NC_088921.1:38967500-39070000 GCF_038396675.1 Hydra vulgaris
TGCATCAAATGTATAACTTTCTTTGAAACAATTGCAGGCAAGTGCAACAGAAAAAACCAATATTGCTTCTTTTTAAACAGCTTTATATGTATGCTGTTGTACATATGGAAGCTGACCTTTGAATTTGATCTTTGATTGTATAAAGAATATTAGGATTGAATAAAGAATAAAAGTTGGATAAAGCATAACTGTATAAGGGAAAAAGGCTGGTAACTAAATCTTTAAATTATTTTTCAACTTACAGTGGTTGAAACTCACTTATAATGTAGTTAATAATTAAATTGTTTATCTTTGCATGTGGAAGAACTTTGTTCCTTACTGTTAATTGCTGTTCACTAGTAGTTAAACTCAATTTTAGTTGACTTTCAATTCACTACAAAGCGTTGTAGCAAGGACACCTCTCTCAAGCAAACCAGTATAATTTAGATCTCTTTTTCTAGCATTTCTTTTTTGTATGCATTGTAGTAGCTAACATAGTTAGGATGAACAGCCTGGAAAAAGATAAACAAATAGTTGTTTAATGAAAAAAATGATTTTTTTAGTCGTGTTATTGTAATCACAGGTGTCTATTATTATTTCTTTTTTAAATATTGTTTTTAAAAACAAAATAATGCTAAATAATGCATAAAAACAAAATAATGCTAAATAATGCATAAAAGGAAAAGTATCGCTATAATAGTAATTACACAGACAAATCAAGAAAAATAAAATATTGCTTATTACATTGACAATAGAAAGAAAATATTTAATCAATATATTAACATTTACTTTCGTTTTCCTGTCTTATAATTAAGTAGTTAAATTCTTTATTTCTGTTATATGCTATATTATATATATATATATATATGTTAGATGTTTCTGCTATATTTCAATTTATCATCTTTTAAACTAAATAACTACCTTTAAATGCTTCAGTAGGTTTGAAGTCGAGTCAATTTGTGCAGACAAAAGTTTATTCCGACAGCTTTTATACCTGGATAACACTTATTTTTCATGGTTATTTTGAAACAAGACCCATCCAAGATTAAAGGAAAACCTAGTGTTCTGTTTGATGCTAAGTTCTAGAGCCAGACATTTTTTTTTCTTGAATATTTCTAAAATCTGAATCTGTATTATTATCTTCTGATACTATCGTTTTTATATTTAATCAACTATACTTAATAAGTTATTAGAAAGCATAACATTTTTTAAAATAAATAAAAAAATAAATTATTTTGTATTTTGAAAGACATTAAAAGTACAATATACATCAAAATTTGTATCTAGAATACTAATACCTAGTACTCTACTGAAAAAGTATTAAAAATAAAATATTTTAAAAGTACTTAAAATACAAATACTTGTAAAGTATTTAAAATACATTTATAAAATACTTGTATTTAAAATACTGTACAACACTGCTGTTTATTTAAAATGCTGTACAACACTGCTTATTGTTTAATAATAGAATAAGATAAGATAAGCATTTTTGTATACTTTTGACAGTTGAGTTTCAATTTTAAATTTTGTGTATGTAATAAGATTTGAGCGAATAAAATGAGATAAATAAAAACTATTATATTTTAATATTATTAGTAATTTATCATTATTTCTAGTAGAATGCATTTGTAAATTAAGTATAGTAATGGGGTGCTGTGGGAAAAATGAGCAAGAGCCTATAGAATTAATAGCTGAAAATGGAACTGCAAATCCACCAGGAAAATATGGTGAGTGCTTTAAATTGATGAAGGTGATGATGATGATAATGATGATAATGATGATGATAATGATGATAATTATGATGATGGTGATGATGGCAATGATGATGATGATGACAATGATGAGGATAGTAATGACAGGCTGTCAAGTTGTCATTTAAAAAAAATTTTTTTTTTTCTGTCTTTTTATTATTTTATTTTATTTTTTTGTGAGTTTTAGTCATTTTTTTAATTATTCCGATTGAGTTTAAGTTTATTTCACTTCAAGTTTATTTTTTGAAATTTTAGTTAGTTTTGATAATTTAAAAAAATTTTAAAATACCTATTCTCTTACAATTTTTTTTAAGTTTTATTGAAATATTGCAGTTTTTGAGTTGTTAAATTAATTTTATTACTTCTATTGGTTAATAAACTGAATTGAGAACTAAATTTTGAAGTACAATAAAATTTCCAGTAAAGGTAAAGTTACTAGTATCTATTTTAATTTTTAGTGTATTAATCAATAGTTAGGTCTATATTAATCAATATATAGGTCTATATTAATCAATAGATAAGTCTATATTAATCAATAGATAGGTTTATATTAATCAATAGATAGGTCTAAGGCATAATAATTAAATGGAATGAGGTTTGACTGGAAAAGCTTGATAAAAAATCTAGTTAAAATTAAACTATGGGCTGAGAAAAAAACTCTGATTATGCATATGGATAGTTTTCTGAGTTTGTTAGAGCATCAAACAAATTGTTAAAACCTGGACTGTTGTGCAATACAAGTTCAAATCCAGTCACCGCCAACTCAGTGTTTGAGCAGTACATTGATATGCAAATTGTTGGTCAATAAAAAAAGCTACATTGGATTAGTCTTTATGACTATTCCTGGTTGTTGCTATGCTTAGCCAACAATATCTTTGGTTGTTCCTATGCTTAGCCAACAATATCTTTGGATATAAGAGGATTGTATGGCAAAATACAGCATGAAATTCAAATAAATTAAATAAATCATAAGTTAAAAATTAAAATTAAAAAATTAATTAGTCTGTAAGCTATATTTTAGTGATTTGAAATACAGTTCAGTTGGTTTTTAAGCACTTTATCAGCATTTTTCAAAACCTAAACATAAATTAATTTCTGATATTAGATTTTCAAAAACAATTTTTCATTTATATATAGATTCAAATAAAAGTTCTAATTGGAGGGAGAAATAGTAAAAATAGAGTATTCTAAATGATATAATTAGATATAAATGATAAAATTTCAGCTTCAGAAGCTGTGGCTTTTTAAAGTAGCTAAAAATGATTTTGCTTTAAGACATTGTGATAATACATTATTATTATTTTAAAGAATGTTTTTGAATAGTCAAGGCTTTAGTATGAGTATCTCAATAAGTCAAGATTTTAGTATGAGTAGACAAAAAACTTCAAATATATTCCAAGATGGTTTTGGTCCATTAATGAAGAAATTCCTGTGTTCTAATATAACAGTAAGTTAAGGTGCTTCTACTTTGATTTTTGATGAAATATATACAACACAGCAACAAAAAAAAAAAGGATCTTTTATGTCATTTTTGGTCAGATGAAGAGACCCATGTTATTAAATATTTTACATCTCTGTTCTTTAGCAGAGCAACAGTGGAATGTCAAAATAATGCTTGCAGATTTACATCATAATGAAAGATTTGATTTACCATGGGGTCAATTTTTTAATATTTTACATTTCAAAGTCATTTGGAAGTTATTAAATGCTCATCTTCATAGCGATGGTTTTAATGGCTTATTACCATTTGTAAGTTGCACTTTGCACATAGTGCACATTTTGAAAAACAATTATAGTTTTAGGTGAGCAGCCTGCATTCGATTTACATGCTTGGTTTAAGGTGAGGATTTTATTAGTAATTTTATTGTCAATATTATTAAAAATGAAATTATTTTTTACTCATCTGTTTCTTTCATTCTTATAATCAATAGATATTAGTATTATCAGATAATAAAAAATTGTTAGTAGTGTCTTTATGCTCAAGCTTGCATTATTTTATTGTTGTAGAATGCATCATGAAAAATAGGGAATTTCAAAATATTAGCTGATTGCATTTTTATTGAAGATGAAACATTGTTTTTTTGTTTTATAAATATTAGATAGCTTACTTTTTCTACTACACTAGTAAAACGTCTATTAAGATGGGAAGATACTAAGAAATATTTTTTGGAGTATATTTCAAAAGAAAAGGAATGTAAAGAGAATCTGAAAAATGACTAGTGTTATGTTTCAGAGAACTCTTAAAGAAAATGAAAATTTAATTTAATAAATTTTACAAAATTAATTTTTTGTCAAAAATTAATTTTGTAAAACTTAATAAATTAAAATTTGTCACGAATCAAAATTATTTGCCAAATTTGACGCTGATTAATATGTATAATTGCATTATTGCTAATATTTCTTGAAATAAGTTCAAAACAAGACAGACATGAGTAATAAATAAGAAGACTTAATTAGGTATTTATATGAATACTGTATAAACACCTAGTTGCTGATGTTTTAAAGTAAAGATTAAATATTTGAAGTATTAAGGCGAACAAGAATTAAAAAAAATAAAAACTCGACAAACAAGCTGCCAAAATACTCTAGCAAGCAAAAAACAAAGTTAGCCATCTGAAACAAGCAAAAAACTCAAAAGATTCAAGACTCAGTAAGCATTGATCCGATAGAAGAGCCCGTTTGTTTCTTGTAGTGTTTTTTGTTAAAATTGTTTTTTATTAGATTAATATTATAGGAAATTTTTAAGAGTTACTTGTGTCCATCAAATTCCTTTTTGGTATAGCTCTAGTTTGAGAAATACTTGACCATCTTCCAAAATGAAGGACCACTTGTTCATATTTTATTTTATAAAATGAAAGATCTTTTAATACCATTGATGATGCGTTTTCTTAAACTTTCTGCTGTTAATGGTAAACTTTCCAAAGATTTTCCAGAAGATCAAAAATTGATTCTTCTAGTTTGACTATCTGCCTTGAATTAGATAAAATTGATTTCGGAGAGGAAACTAAAAACCAAGTACTTTACTTTTTGATATTTTGTTACACATTTTAAGAGGAAATACAAACTAATGTTTGTTGGATAAGTTTTAGATATTTCAGTTTTTTCTTAATATATTTTAAAAAAAGTTATTCTTTCTGACTGATGTTAAGTTTTAAGTAATAAATATGTAATTAATAGGTGATAAAAATTTCATATGAACGAAAAGAAATGTGTGCTTACTTTTTTCTTTATTTTTGTATAGGTATCAATTGTTAATGATGAATGGAAATTGTATTAAGCAGCTAATATCTCAAAAGTTTCTGATACAAAAAATTAAAAAGAGTATCTCAGTAAAGTTGTTAAGGGCTGTTTAATTATTCAGAATGGCAAGGCTAGTGCAGAGTGAATTTTATCAAATAATAAAAATACATTGACTTTAGAGCAAGTAAAACTAAATGATGAAACATTAATGGCTCTGAGTATATCAAAGGAATGTGCAAGAAGTTGCAATGGAACATATAATGTTGAAGCTCTCTCTCTAAAGATGTTCAAGCAATGCAAAATGCTCACAGAATATATAAATAAAGAAAAGCAGAGGAAGAAGAAGAACAAATGATAAATGTTATTCATAAACAAGAACTTTTTTTTAATGTTAATTTATTAATAAAGATATTGATAAACTTATTGATAAAGAAAAAAACACAAAGGAATGCTTGAAAAAGTTCATGAAAACAACAAAAATCTAGATCAAAGAGAAAAAATATCTTGAAAATGATGAGAAAAATGCAGATCTAGAGTTTCAGTTTACTCAGAGCATACTGAATGAAGTGATCAAGTCTATGCAAAGTGCCATCAATAAAGAAGACATGATAGTTATAAAGCCCATAAAATGATAAGCAGTGCAAAAAAAAATTTTTTTTTAAAATGCTACAGCACATAGAAATAAACAAAAAAGTTGCGAGTAAATATTGGTTTAAATTTAAAAAGTGAAATGAATAGTTTAGTTAATTGTTTCAAAAATCAAAGAAGTTTTAAAAAAAAATGTTGTTGTGAACTTCTTAATTATTTTGAACTATCTTTGGTGTTGCAAGTTATTTGGTGCTTTCTCTTTTTTTTTATTTATTTTATACATTTTTTATGACTTCTGATTTATATTGTTTTTAAAAAAAGTTGTTGAATTTTTCATATTTTCCATGAAATTTTTCTTTTTTTCGCCATTTTCCCCCTCAAAATACTGTCATTTAAAAAAAATAATTTATAATGTTGTTGCTTGACAGCCTGTGATGATAATGTTGAAGATGATGATGATGATGATGATGATGATGATGATGATGATGATGATGATGATGATGATGATGATGATGATGATGATGATGATGATGATGATGATGATGATGATGATGATGATGATGATGATGATGATGATGATGATGATACAGAAAAATATAGTTTCATGGTGAACATGAAGCTAAATTACACATTAAATGAACTTCAATCTTGTATTTGTTTGTTATAGGAAAATCAAAAGCTCATGATCCATCATTTAATGGGCCTATCAAAAATAGGTAAAAATAAAGCTTATCAATAAATATAAAAAATATTGATGTATATGTATTTTAGCTGTATTTCAAAATGTAAAGCAATATAATATATTATTAAATATATTTTTTAATATAAAGCATGTAAATAATTGTTTTGTATAGTGCTGACAACATCTTTTCTTAGTGGTTTTTAGTTAGTTTCTATATTCTCGACTGTAAAAATTTATTTTTTAAGTTTAGTTTAGAGCTAGATACTCAAGTTATTTATAATATTATTCAATGAACTTTTTACTGCATAATTAACTTAAGGATTTTTTTAGTTTTATATGACATTTTATAAAATAAAGGTATTGGAATGCTATATTAAACTTCCTAAATGTGTTTTATATAATAAAATTTTTTGAAATACTTAAATATTTTGAAGGGGTTTTTTAAAAACCTTTGATATTTAACCAATTCCAATCAAATTCCAAATAAAAAAAAATTTCTTTGAAAGTATATTAACCTGGGTCTCAAATAAAGCAAAGTTATTAAAAATTATTCAAAATTTCAAAATTAATCATTTTATAAAAATTATAAAAAAGTAGTTTTATAAAAAAAAACATGTAAAAAAACATTTTTCATTTTTAGGTAAAATAAATGATTTTTAAATGTTTTTTTTTTTATTTAGATTTAAATGTGTAAAAACTTAGGTCATTTTTTATACATTTAAATCTACATTAATAATTTTTTTATGAAATCAAATGCAACAGATAGCTTATACATTGTTAAATTAATGAAGAATCAATCAATTTCTGATAGAAAAGTATATTGTATTGTTCTATTTGAAGAAAAAAAAATATATATTTGTGAACTTATTTTATTGCGTTCACCTTCCCAAGGCTGAGAGGGCCACTAGAGTAGACTACTTCCCAAGGTTGAGAGGGCCACTACAGTAGAGTAGACTATTTACAGCAATGAGAGATAGGTATTTTTTTATTTTTTAAATTCTTGTTACAACCCTTTTTCAACTCTTCAAATCTGAAAACTCTTCAAGTTTTAATGAAGGTAATAAAGGTAATAAAAGTCTTAATATAGATATTTTTAATGGAATCTTAATATAGATATAATTTTTTTGGATTGTTTTATTAATTAGTATTATGATTTTTTATTTTATCTTTTCATAATTTTTTTTTTGAAATTTGTATACAATTTCAATTCTTTTGAGATCCAACATGACATATATAAAATTTTTTGTTGTTGTTGATAATATTAAAAACTTGTCTGATGTTTAAGGGTCTTGGGCCACCCCTAAAATTTTTTATTTAAAAATACTTTTAATCCAATATTATTTTATTACACAGAACAGAATTTAGGGGGTTAGAGCAGGCGTTTTCAGAAAAAGTTGTTTTTTGGGATACCCTAATATATACATACATACATATATATATATATATATATATATATATATATATATATATATATATATATATATATATATATATATATATATATATATATATATATATATATATATATATATATATATATATATTCTTCATTATGATCCAGCAATGGTGAAACTTAAAGTTGAAGAAAAAAAAGTTAGATAAGTGTTTTAAATATATATATATATATATATATATATATATATATATATATATATATATATATATATATATATATATATATATATATATATATATATATATATATATATATATATATAATATATATATATATATATATATTCTTCATTATGATCCAGCAATGGTGAAACTTAAAGTTGAAGAAAAAAAAGTTAGATAAGTGTTTTAAATATATATATATATATATATATATATATATATATATATATATATATATATATATATATATATTCTTCATTATGATCCAGCAATGGTGAAACTTAAAGTTGAAGAAAAAAAAGTTAGATAAGTGTTTTAAATATATATATATATATATATATATATATATATATATATATATATATATATATATATATATATATATATATATATGTATAGATATATATATATACATATATATATATACATATATATATATATATATATATATATATATATTTATATATATATATATATATATATATATATATATATATATATATATATATATATATATATATATATACAGCTCCTGGAAGTATAGTCAGCGAGGTCTGCAATTCTTTGCCAACCTTATTTTTTTAAATCTGAGGGATACAAAATGCATAATATATATATTACATTATATAGTAACCTTATCTAACAATTCCTGTTACACTTATTATTAAGCTGGGTGAAGAAAATCCCATCTTTAGCCATGGCTAGGGTCCCAGTTACTTACTTTTCTGGCCATAATAAACTGTTATACAAATGTGCACACCAGCATATATAAATATAAGATATTTATAGAAAAGTTGTAAATTTTAGGAGCTGTACTGATATCATCTGCTGTTTGATATTTGTTTTGTACATTGTTGGAATGCTTATAGTTGGATTTCTTGGTAAGAATATAAAAAATTGTAAGAAGGTTTTTATGTTTTTAATGGTTGAAAAAATGGACTAAAAAATAAATAACACATAAAAAATGACCCATAATTTTTTATTTATAGTATTAAAATTATATAATTGTAAACTTTATAAAAGAAAAGCATCTTTATAACATTTGTTTTTTATGTTGATAGCTTTTTCGTGGGGAAGTCCTACAAAACTATTGTATCCTACTGACAGTCGAGGTATTTTTTGGTCATTTTGTTTTTATTAAATTTTAGTTAGATTTTTATTTTAATAAAAAAAGCCTTTTGGGTTGAAAGTAATGATTTAGCTAATGTTGGTTGACGAAAAGTAATAATTTAGCTAATGTTGGTTTCATATCGATATTTTAGGTTGCTCATTGCTGTTACTTTGAATGTTCTTATTTCATATGAAAGAACTTTAAAATTTTTTTTTTTGATGTATATTATTCAGCCAAAGTGCAATAAATATGTACATATTATCAATTTTGTATTCAAATTAAGCTTTTCTTTGATGGTTAAAAAATTTTGTCTTGTCAAAAAGTTCATTCAAATTCATTCCTTTATAACATTTTTAAGCTATGTTACCTTTCAAATTAGTTACAACTAGTAACAAGGTTACATTCTTTTAATTTTTAATTTTTAATTTTATTTTTAAATTTCTAAGCATACTTGATTACTCTTACTGTTTTTAGTTTTTTTTCTAATGTATTTGAGATCCTTATCATAAGGAACTCAAAGACATTAGAAAAAACATAAGTTATTAACTTATGTATTTTTATTTCAAAGCAATTTTTATATGTATAGTAAATAAATACTTTATCTAAATCTAAGAAAAGTTATGCATTTATTAAATACCACTCGTTTCCGCATGCTACATTGTTACACCTTTTCCCATTATGTAATGTCTCAGTTATGTAAAAATAACAGACATTTGATTTGTAACGGTTATGTACGATTGTTATAGGGGATTGGATTACCTCAAAATATTTATGTTGTAAAAAAATATGTATGCCATAAAAAAAAAAGTAGAAAAAGGGTTTTAATGCAAACAATATTAAAACAGTCAACTTTAAAGTTAAAATTTAGGTCATTAAAAATGTAATAAAACATCTTGTTTTAAAAAGTATTGCACCAGTTTCACTCTAAACAAAAGTTTTAATTACACTGAAAAAGATAAAGTTAAACTAAATTAAACTACAATTGTTAATTCAAATATTTTTTTTCTTTCTAAAAACTTTAAAAGCAAACTTTTTTAAAGTTATCACAATTATTGTCATTGTTTTTTAAAATTAAAAAAAAATATTTTAGTTTTTAAATTTGTTTTTATTACAACTTTAATCTAGTTATTTTAATATAGAAAGTTGCAATAATTCAACCTTTAATTTAAAACTATAACTTTTTCATTCTATTCTTTTTATTGCTGTTGTAACATTTTCATACATACCCATGATAACTGTTATTCTTTAACACCTAAATACTTCAAAACCACATTACCTCTGTCATACCACTGTCATTACTTCTGTCCTTACCTTATTCATGCATCTGTCATTTATGATAGTATTATATTTATTTTTTAATGTAGTTATGTTTTTTATAAATGGTGACAACCATTCTCTTTATTAAACAGAAAGTTAATGATGAGAATGATTCTTTACTACCAAAAAATGATCATTTAGTTATTGAAAAATATTTATTAATAAATACCTTTTTGAAAAAAGTATTATTTTATAAGGCTTTTTTTTTTTTGTGAGACAATTTTTAATATTTTTCTACGTTTTAATTCTAATGAATTGTCAGATTGTTTTTTTAAAAGAAAATTTTTTTTCAAATGTTTAATTTAAAAAATATTTTAGGAAATCTTTGTGGAGTGGGAACCTTTGCGTAGGTTAATTTTTATTATACAAAATTTATTTTTGTTATTTTTTAATTTAGTCTTTGAAAAATTAACTCATTTTATGGATGTTATTTTTATTTTATAAATTGTTTTGTACTTTTTTTTCTTTTTGTCCTTTACTGTTTTTTGCAAATATTTCTGATTTTATCATAATTTAGTTTTTAACTTAATTTTTTTTATCTTCGACTATTATATCTTTGATTTTTTTTGATTTTTATTAGATATGTATCTTTTTCCACTCTTGTTCCTTAAATAAAGATATTATATATAGCAACAAACTGTGGTAATTGCAGAATCTAGTTGAAAATAAAGTTCTTTTGTATAAAGACCTTATATGGGTTCCCCTACTATGCAATAAAGAAATTACAAAGAACTGTGCTCAACAATATCATTTCTTCAACAAGAAAGATGCTTTCATCCTCCCATTTTCTATGTCATTATGCAGCAATGCATGAACTGTTTTAAATATTGCTTTAAAAAACGCATTAAACAAATGTTATTTTTGAAAGTCTAATAAAAAAAAGAAAGAAAATGCTGTCCTAAATTTGCTATATCATTTACTCATTCTTTAGTGTTGTAGCATTATTATTTGCTAAAGATGTAATGCTTAACACAAAAATAAATTGTGTGTGCGTGTGTAACTGCTGTTACTAATACTATGTTTTGTAATGAGGTATTAAGGGTGTTTCATTCTAAAAAACTTTTTTATAATGATTACTTTACTTGCATAGCAAAGTAGATAATAGGAAAAAAAACATTTTTTCAAAATTTTTAAATTACCCCTAAAGATTGCTATTTTGATAAAAAGTTTTTTTTCTTAATAATTTATTTGACTTATATTACTTAAAAGATATATATTATGTTGCTTAAAGTATACATTAAAAGTTATTTGAACATTTGCTCAAATTTTTAGAAAAATTAGTTACTGTTTAGAGGTTGCTATTTATATTAAATATGGCAAAAAGTCAAACTTTTTGCCATATTTTCACCTATAAATTTGTTCCTATAAATTTTAACGCTTCAAAGGAAGTTGTTGCATTGTATGTTAATTATGTTTTTGAGCATAATTGACCGCAAAGAGTCATTGTGTTGTTGTTTACATTGCAAAATTAAAATCTGTATTTATGTTAAAATTCTGTACATGTGTTAAAAGGTTGTACAAAAAGGTTGTAAAAAGATATTATATCAATAAGCAAAGTTGAAATGTTAAAAAATAACCTTAAAATTAGTTAAAATTCTGAAATATTATGTGGGAAATATTTAGCATTTTTTTAGAATACTTTTCTTTATTATAATGATGAACATCAGAAAAAAAAAATCAAGATTGGTTAATTATTCTACTGAATTCTATAAATTATCTATAACAAGTACTTTATATAAATTCTTTTTTTATAAATACTAAATATACTTATTATAATTGTTTAAAAAAAATTACCTTAACTTTTAACTTGCAGGGCAAAACTTATTGGTGTGCCTTTAATAAAAGATTCAACTGGTAATGTGATGCAGCCTTGAAACTTGCACAAGATTGGAACATTTTTGAAAACATTGTTGGTACATGCTTCGATACAACAGCCAACAATCCAGTTACTAAAAAAAGGATTTGCAATTTTAATCAAAATTGAGTTGAAATAACCTCTTATATGACTAGCATGTTGTCATCATTACAACAAGCTACACATCAAACATGTTTTTGCCACATTACAAGGAGATAGCAAGATTCCAAAGGAGCCCTTTTTTAAAAAATTCCAAGCTGAATTTTCAACAATTTAAATTGGTTACTGAATATCAGTTCTTTAATTTTTTTGAGTGGCTTACTGACATCAAATCTAATATATTTAATCAAGCAATCAATTTAATTCTTAAATTTGTTTACCAATGCTTCAACGAAACAACAATTCCACAAGAAGACTACCTTTTAAGGTAACTCTGTTAACTTAAAAGTTAATAGAGTTAACTTTACAGACAATTATCTGTGATTACAATATTCAAAATTCACAAACCAGGTGCAATATACATTGTGGGATTTATGTCGCATTCTGTATATTTAAATATATATTTATATAAATATATTTAAAAAATAGAACTCTTATATATATATTTTTCAATTATTCACCTCCCCAAGGTGGAGAAGGCCACTACAGTTGAAAAGGCTACTTTGTGGTTACAACCCTCTCTCAACTCTATAATTCCAAAACACAAACCTTGACAAACAAGGCCGCTGCACGGAAAAACAAGTTGAATGTGGTAGTACCAGGGACGTGGTGGGGATTGAACTTGGAACTTCTCACTTATGAGGCGAGTGCTCTACCACAACACCACTACCGCATATATTATCTGATAAGTTTATTATGTTCAATGATAAACAAATTCACTGCATGGCTAAGTTTAATGTTGTTTTTTTTTTCAATGCAATTTCTCTGCTCACGGGTTTTGGTATTTGATCTACTTGATGACTTTAAATTTTTTGTTGCAATGAACTGGTATCTAAAAGAGGATTCAGGTATTGAAATAAATATGGTTAATTAATAAAATCTTTTATTATCTGTAATTAATAAAAACTGTTATACAATTAGAGGTAAAAAACAATTGCTCTGAAAGAGGAATCAAGCTTATTGGTGATTTCCATAAGTGTGCCCAAAATAAAGAACAATTTATCAATTTCTTTTGCAAGTTGTGAACAATGCAGAAAGCAAAATCTATCTGTTTTGAAACCAAAACAAGTTCATAATTTATAGCAATATAGTTTTAAAAAAGTCAAGTTTTAACCTGATTTTAACTACATATTTGGTAATTATGATTTAAAAAAAAATCTTTTTGTATTGTACTTTAAATTTGGCAACCTCTAGACAATAGCGATTTTTTTTTAGTTTGGTCAAATTTTCTTCTGATAATTTTAATAAGATTACGAAGTTACATAACATAAAGTTAATTATTTTTTAAGTTATTTAAATTTCAAAGGTTTTTCAAAATGGCAACCTAGATAAAATTTTAAGTTTTTGAAAAAATTGCAGATTTGTTTCTTAACTAATATTTTCATTTTTTATGCGAGTAATCGTTTTCCAAACACTGTTGGGAATGAAACACTCTAATTAGAAATACATTTTATTATAGAATATATATATTTTATTATACATACTGTTAATCATTCTTTTTTATTTTCCTACTGTATATAAATATTAATATTCCTATATACTGTTATATTATATATACTATATTACTATATTATGTATACTATATTACTATTAATATGACTTATACTTAATATACTGTATATAAATATTAAAAAAACAAACCTAATAATAAAACAGGTAAAAATTAACATTTAAGATTTTAGTTTTTTATTAGTGGATTCCAGAAAAAGTGGATTTTGACTAAGTTTCAAAAATTTATAATATGAACATTTCTTTATTTAGTGATCGTAAAAATTTATTTTACTTTGATCTGCTTGAGTGCATTCCAAATTCATTATCTGATATTTACTCCATCACATCTTGTAAAACAACTCAGGTTTGAAGAAATATTTTTAAAAAATGTTTTTTTAAATACATTTAAGATGGAATTAGATTCAATTTATTGCTGTATTCATTATCAATCACTTTGGATTGTTATCATATCTATTATTATAATATGAATTATTTAGATTTGCGTGAAAGATTGCCCATCGCAAAACGCTTTTTATCTTACAGCTGATAAAAGTAATTTGTACTGTCAATATGAAGTAAATTTAAATACAACGGTAATTGAACTTTTTTACAAAATACTCAATACAATATATTATATATATGTATAATATACATATATAATATAATGTATTGAGTATTTTATAACAAAATATTTTATAATATTTAAATATATACAATGTATATATTTACATACTACAACATATTTTGTTAAATATTTTAAAATTAATACTAACCAGGTAACTAATTTGTTGTTATGAACCAAGCTTATTTTCTAATAACTTAGTTACTACATGAAGGTAAAATCTTGAAAATGAAATTGTTTTTTGATTTAAATTTGGTTCTCTATTAGTCAAAATCAATTATTCTTTATTAGTCAAAATCAAATTCTCAGTTAGTAAATGAAGGTTTGTGTGCAAAGTACACTTTACAAAGTGAAGCATGTAAGATTTTTTTTTTAAATAATTTTTTTTTATATGTTAATTCACTTCCCCAAGGCCATTAAGGCTACTACTGTCAGGGAGGCTACTTTTAATTGTGGCTACAACCCTCTCCCAGCTGTATAACTCTGAAACACAAACTTTGACCAATAAGACTGCTGCGTACAGTACTAGGAATGTGGTGGGGATCGAACTTGGAAGTTGTCCTATATACATTGTAACATAGTTATTGAATAATACAGTAATAATAAATTTAAAAAAAATATTTTTTTTAAGTGGCTTACAGATGCATCCCCACTGTGGTTGGAAAGACACTTACTGAGTTTTTATCCTCGCAGTCGGCGCAAACAAGTCAAAATATCACGTCATCCAATGGCAAACCATTAAATGAAGAGAATTTGAAATGGGGAACAATGTTAGCTAAAAACATTTTTTATTTTAATTATTCCCAATCACCTGGGATTATTATATTGGTTTCAATGGCTTGTCATTATTTAGTATTAATTTTTTTTTTGTATACTTATATAAAAATAAGTATATATATATATATATATATATATATATATATATATATATATATATATATATACATATATATATATATATATATATACATATATATATATATATATATATATATATATATATATATATATATATATATATATATATATATATATATATATATATATATATATATATATATATATGTATATGTATATGTATATATATAGAGAGAATAATTAAAATAAAATTAAAAATGTTTCTAATTTACATAGTTATTATATTTTAATTTAGAGCTCAAAGTATCCTTTTAAATTTGCAAAATATTGGACACAAGGTTAGTACTTTTTTCAAGAGAATTGTGAGCAATATAGTAAGTTGTTGTGTCAGTAAGTACTAAGAAAGTTTCCTGATTCGAAGTAACTATTACAGAATGTAAACTAGGATATAAATTTTATGGATGTTTCTTTTAATTGAGAAAATGAATCACATTCAGTGCGATTCAAAGTTGTAGTTGCAAAAGAAAAAAAATCCTCCAAATAAAGATATTTCCTTTGTTTACAACAAAGTATAAATGAAAATGAAATTACATGCAAATGATTTAACACACTGTACCAAAAATAGTTGGATGTTACTATTAAAAATGTCATTTAAACAGTTTTTTAGTTATAAATTTTAAATTCATTTTTTTTTTAGACTTTCTTAATTATAAAAAAAAAGGTTTAAATAAGTTTAGTTTTCAGTTAAAAAGAAAATAAAGTAGTTATAAATATTGTAATAAAGTTAAATTTATTTTAAAAAAATTTTACTTGTAAATATTCTAATAAAGTCTTTATGACTCAAGCACTTTTTTTTCATCAAATTTTTTTTGAAGAAATAATAAAAAATTAAAGATGTTTAAAGTGCATTTACATTTTATGAGCTTTTTTTGATTTTATAACTCATACAATATAAATGCACTTTCATTCAAGCAGAACAAATGTAATGAGTCTTTCTACCTATTGCACTCAACAAACAACACCTATAAGCATTTTGCAACAAAATTTTGCTGCTAGAATAAAATATTTTAGTGTAATTTGAGATTGCTAGTTTCAAATTAAATCTTATTTTTTGGGCTAATACTCAGTTGATCATATGCAAGCTGCGTTAGAGCTTTAATGTGGATATACAGAAAATAAATTAAACAAGTGTGTGAATGTAAATCCATTTGTAATCATATTGTTTATATTTGTATATAAAATATAAAGCTGGATATGAATTAATCTATTTCTTACTAAATTGTTTTTATTTATATATAAAATAAAATAACTTTTAATATTTTTTTTTCAAATAGAGTAATTTTATTGTTCAATTAATGGTTGATGCAAATTTTCTGTGGTGCTGAATAGCTCGTTAAAACATTTTGTTTTTTGTTTTAGTGATAATGTATAGCAGTTACATTTGTAAGAACATTTAGTTTTTGCTACATTTTAATTAATGTTTAATTAATGATTAGTGTTTGATTAATGATTATTTTGATGCGCCAGACTATGTATAGTAAGCTGAAAGTTGCATACCAAGTTGCATATTTTAGTTGCAAAGTGGGTGATCAAAACAAGTAACAGACTGTTACACCTCTCTCACTTAATGGTTTAATGGAGAACCATTTACTGTACCCATGGTGTAACATGAACAGAAAAATAACACTGATTACCTTAGGTTGCATTTACTTTGATCATTCAATGAAGAAAAAACATTAAGTTTCTAGATTGCTAGTCAGCAATAGAGCCAGATGGAATGGGTCAAATGGTATGGAGATAAATTGTCAGATGGTCAAATGGCCTAGTATGAGATTTATACTTATCAAAAGGATATGTTGAACTTCTTCAATCATATTTGAAACAATGGAGTTTATGGTCATGTACATCAATTTACAGAAATTGACAACTAAAGCTTTACATTTAATGGTTTCATTTGCTACTACAATAGCTTAACATTTAGTACCTATAATGTCACACTTTATCATTTTCCAACTGTTTCAATTCCACATGTTGTTAGAATGAAGGAGACACAAAAGAGTATGTAATAGCAGCTCTGCTGTCATTAGTATAATTAGTGTATGCGTATATTTTTCTGAAAATTGAGCTTTGATATGATACTTTATTATGTGAACAATTTTTTCACTAAAAAGTTTGTAATAATTCTTAATTTTAATTGCTAAACATTATGATATGTAATTTTTACTTTTTAATGTACTAGATGAATAAAAAAATTTTAGCGCATGAAGGGACAGATTCACTAAATTGATGCAGCTTTGGTGAATAACAATTCAAGTGAGAATGAGTTTTGGTTAAGGAAATTAGAGATGATAGCTCCTTTGAGCAGCAATTTTAATAAGTACATGTAGATAAAGAGATGCAACCTTATAACAATGGTATAGTGGCACAAGCTAGGCAGATAAAGCAGGTCCAATGCGTTTTTGGACCTTGCCTAGAAGAGAAATGGTATCTTTAGAAGAACCAACCCTAATATGACCATAGTATTCCTTACAAATAAGAGATTTGTAGAGGTAGAAAATGAAATCTGGAGAAAATGACACAATAAATAGAAGCAACCTTAGCAGATGCTAACTTTGCAATCCATTGTATATATGGTTTCCATGGTTTCCATGAAAGAGTTGTAGTAAATGATAATCTTTTGCCTGAAGGAACTAAACAAAACAATGTTTACCTGAAGGAACCAACTGAAAGTACAATTTGAAAAATCTTTAGTAGAAGTCCAAATTAGAAAAGCAACTAGATGCAAACAAAAATAATTAAAATATCATTCTCTAAAATTTCCATGCACAAGATTTTGCAGTATAACTGTTGTGTATTTTGAAAACAGAAGAGTTGAAATCAATAAAGCTTTCTGGATGCAAAAAAAAAGGATTTTTTGATGGAACTGATGAAAGGAGCAAATCATGCAAGCTGTTGGTATTGAAGGCAACAGAATCTACTATAATGAATATATTAAGGAAATTATTTTTAAAGAAAAATCAACTAATTTTTGTAAAACTTAAAAGTTCTCAACTTGTTTAATAAATATTTTATTAATTATTTAGAAGAATGTGACAATTGTGTTTTTGTTTTGTATAAAAAAATAAGTTTAATATTGTTACTTTGATTGAAACATTCAAATACATGTTAAATTAAATTTTATATTTTTAGATAAACATAAATATTCACAAATACACCTTTTATGCCTGTACTTTTAATACCCCTAGTTTTATCAATATTTTATAAACAATTGGTGAAAAAAAAGATTGAAAGTATTTTTAAACTATTTTTTTAATTATAGTACCTAAAATTTTGTTTGAAAGATTCTTTAAAAAAAGAGTTCATTTTCTTTATAAAAAAAATCATTTTCTCAGTTTCAATAAAAGTGCATATACACTGATTATGCTTTTAACAGCATATTGAAGATCATTAAGTACTCAGAGCACAAGTGGATGATTTGCAGCAACTTGAAAGTTCTTTTAAGAATGCTGGGGTATACAAAATATTTTTTTTCTTATGCCTTAAGGACAGCAGAGATAATGGCAGCCACTCCAAATGCAGAGAATGGTCTTCTAGAGAAGAGTTTATTTTTAGCATCTGCAACATTAAACATTTGATCAGGCCAGCTCTGCACATTAAGTTCGGTTTTATGGAAAACTTTGTCAAAGCCATAAATAAAGATGAGTTAAGTTTTCAGCATCTATGATATAAGTGCATCAGTGAAACCACATTGAGTGCTGCATCAATGAAGCCAAACTGAGTTCAAATGAGTCCAGACATCAGTGAAGCTGATAAAGTTGAGTGCATGTATTTTATCAGGTCCACATGTTAAACATCTTATTTGTAATTTTAAAAAAGTATTAAGCAACACTGAACTTGCTGCCTGTCTGTCATTTAAATTATCAAATGACAACAAAAAAATACAAAAATCAGACAATTTTTTTGAGATTGTTTTTGATGGGACTTTGTGATGATATTTGATAGTTGTTCTACTTCATAAGATTGAAACCTAACAATTATTAAGACTTTGTTATTTGTAAAACAATGAGTCACTTTATACTGATTTTTACTGTTACTAAAAGACAAGCATCTTGGAAGAAAATTGAGGTGAGGTTTGAAATCAAGAGTTTCAAATAATTTTTTGTTATGTAGTGATATTTTCAAAGCCTAAAGAAGTTTTTTAATGATTTAATAAAGATATCTTAAAAATCTGTGCATTTTTTTGATAAAGATATCTTTAGAATCTGTGTTATTTTTTGGTGAAGATAACTTTAGAATCTGGTTACTTTTGTGGTTAAGCAGTATGTGAACAAGTGTTGCCAAGCAACAAGCCAAGATGTTCTTTTAATTCAGGTTTTTAAACAAATGTAATTTTTTTTTAGGTAATCTCTGACATTCAAATATCTTGGTACTGGATATTAGCGTATGCAATTAATTATATTTTCATAATCATGTAAATATATGTGTAATATACTATGGTGTAGATATGTGTGTAATATACTCTGGCATATAAAATTTCACTCGCATAACAAAGATCCTTTTTTTTTAAACCATAGTAATATAGTTAAATTTTTTCGCACTTGTGTGTTTTGGACAGATTTCTATTATACCATTTGCTTATTTAATTATGACATTATGGAAGAGTCGAAACAGTTTTTACAACAGGGCTACTGAGTATTTTTATTGTGATAAAAAAACTACATTTATTTTTAATTTGTCTACAGTTCTATTAAAATTTTTATCAAATATTTTTATATATGTTAAGTTAATTTAAAGGTGTCATTATAATGCCTAATTTAATAATTTTTTTAAATTACAAGTTATATTTTTAAGAGATTTATGCATGCTTATATTTATTTTTCATAAACTACTTAAGTTAACATTTTATTGTTTCAGATAATAAAATGTTTTTATATCAAAAGAGTGTTAATAAATTGTTTTTCCAAATATATATATATATTATTTTTAAAAATAACACAATGTTTTTTATGCTTGACATGTTTCATAAAGTTTATTTAAATTTTCAAAAGATTATTTTACAATTAAAAAAAACTCTGAAATAAATATTAAAAAATAGAAGTCTTTACAGAGAAATATTAACGAACAAAAATTATACATAATAAACCAATATATTTATTACAAAATAACTCGGTAAATAACCAATCAAAATAAGCAACTGTCAAAAAAAATTTTTGACACTTGGTTATCTTGATTGGTTATTTACTGAGTTATTTTGTAAATATATTGTTTTATTATGTATAATTTTTGTCCGTTAATATTTCTCTGTAAAGACTTCTATTTTTTATTATTTATTTCAGAGTTTTTTTTATTTGTAAATAATCTTTTGAAAATGTAAATAAATTTTTACGAAAAATGTCAAGAATAAAAAACATCGTATTATTTTAAAAAATAATTACTTATTTTATGCTATTACGTCGTTCAAGATATATATATATATATATATATATATATATAAATATATATATATATATATGTATATCATGGCCTACTATAATTACTCGGCCGGATATCTTTCTTTTTGGAGCAAAAAATTAGAAGGGTAACTTTTAGAACATAAATATATCGTATAACATTGATTGGTCACAATTACCTCAATAAAAACTATAATATTTAGTGGGTTTTTGTGTAAGGATGTGTGTAGAAAGTATAAAATTTATTTGACAAATATAATAAAAGTCTGATAAATTAGACGCTTTCCTTTGCCTGATGATTTTGTTTCTATAAAAAACTTACACCGCTGGAATAAGAGAATTTTATATTGTACTTTGTTCATTAATAAAAATTGTAATAACTTTATTAAACAATAAAATATTAAAATTTGTAATGACCTTATTAACTTGAAGATGTACCTCATATTGTATATATATATATACATATATATATATATATATATATATATATATATATATATATATATATATATATATATATATATATATATATATATATATATATATATATATATATATATATATATATATATATATATATATATATATATATATATATATATATATATATATATATATATATATATATATATATATATATAGAGAGAGAACTCTTATGTTGTCAGAAAGTTTTTTCCGTATTTTGTTGACAAAAAGTAAAAATTAAAATGCAAGACCGGAATTTTTTTTTATTAATTGATAGACTGCCTGCCCCAACCAAACCCTCAGTCGTTGTAGCAGCACTCCCTTGCGAGTCATGCTAAAAGATATTAGATGTAGCAGCACTTGGTTGGTTGCGAGTCAGGCTATTTGTCAGTTGATATAGCAGCACTCTGTTGCGAGTCAGGCTATTTGTCAGTCAATATAGCAGCACTTTGTTGCGAGTCAGGCTATAAGATAGTTGATGTAGCAACACTCCGTGCATGATTTACAGTAAAAAAAAAATAAAAATAAAAACATTTTATTAAAAAAAATAAAAATAAAAACATTGTTTATATTGTTAAAAACATTCAGAATGTTTTTAAAAACATTCTGGTCAATTAAATTTGCGTTTTTGCGGTTTTTAAAAAAAACGATTAATTTGTAATTAAAAACGATTCTTACGCCAACAAATACGTCACTTTTAATTACTTTGACTTTCTTCCAACATTAGTGTGTTGGACCAAAGTCAAAAGTAATTAAAAGTGACATATTTGTTGGCGTAAGATTTATTATTTTACTTCCGTGCTTTCCAAATGCAACTATCTATAGAACTATATATATATATATATATATATATATATATATATATATATATATATATATATATATATATATATATATATATATATATATACACACACACAGACACACACACACACAGACACACACACACATATATACTCACATATTTCTCAATAATATTATTAAGATATATAAAAAGATAAACAAAAACCTAACAATAAAGGAAGAATATACATTAAAGGTATAATAATTCAGCTGTATAATTCAGCATTGATTACTTTATTTCAGTTCAGTTTGATTGATTATTTCAACTAGTTCAGTTTTAATATATTTCTTTATCTGTATTTTAAATACATTACACTGTTCTTTCGAATTTCATCAGAAAATTGTTTCTGTTTATGGTTAAAATAGATATTTTTAAGAACATGATTTTGAAATTTTACACCAATAATTTGATGATCATGATATAAGATCATCCCATAAGATGATCATTGAATAAGAATGAAGTAGCACAATCATTTAATCTAAGCAGACATTCTGCAGCATATTGATCACAAAAAGTTGAGTTTCTTATAAGCAAAATGGCAGTATCTAATATTCCAAATACTTTTGCAACATAATGGGTAAGATCAATAGCTGGTAAAATCAATTCTCCACAATAAAAATTTTCTAAATAACAGCATTCTACTTCACCAGATTCAGCTAATAAACCTTTAAAATGTAATTTCAGCTAATAAACTTTAAAATGTAAACTTTTGAGATTTTGAAACTTAAGATGATTGCCAATCTTCAATCCACTTGGCTAAATTCCTCAAAAATAAAAGTTTCATGTCACCCAAAACAGCTGCATTTCCAATACAAAAATTGTTGTTGTATTTTTGCTTACTGTTACTTATTGTCCGATATATATTTATCAACTTTAAAAAGCTTGAGGAATCAGTCCTATATGGAAAATAACTTTTAATAGCTGCAGAAGTTGTGGGATCAAATATTGCAAGAGCAAGTGGTACCCTTTGTTTATTATCTCCAGAATGAAGTGATTTATAAGATAACTTAAAACCTTTTTTTAAATTTGACTGAAGTAATTGGTCTTTATCATATACATTACAAAGTAACTTCCATAATATTTCACCAGAGTGTACATCACTAACATCATGAAACTGAACAAAATGAAAAGCAGGGAATATAAAGCATTTAGAATTTAGTAAATTGTTTTGTACGTTATTTAGAATAAAGACAATCACGAAGATCATTATGTCTGAACTGATGTACATTTTAGAAGAAAGGAATATCATAAAAGATTTGATGAAAACTTTGGCCAATTAACTGGTTTTTTGTATTTTATTTTATTGAGTTCAGTTATTAAATTGTTTGACAAACTATTTTCTTCTACGTAATTTCTTATATAGGCTGGAAAGTTCTCCAATACACATTTTTTTTTGCAATACACAGCTAATATTTTGAAACCATGAAGACAATAGAACATAAGATAATTTAGAGAACAATGAAACATGCATAAGTTCATCAACTACAATTGTTTCTATAGCTTCTAAAATACCAAAGTGTTGATTAATTCCTAACTTAAATATCTATTTGTCATTATATATTTTGAGCTGATACCCTTCAAGGTTAAAATTATTTAAATCATTTAAACATTGAATTTCATCTTTTTTTTATAAATATAAATATTCATACTGATTATTTTTGATGGATAATGGACAGACGGTGGCTATCTGCTATTTGATGTAGTTATATATACGATGATGGTATTTTTCAGTTAAGCAATAAATAATAGGAACGAGGTTTAAGTCCCAAACTAATGTTACTCTTTTGCCAATTTATAAATGTTTTTCTTTAAAATATTTACCACAAATAGCAAAATTTTTACTGGGGGTTTAACTTTCGATTGATAAATTAACATAACTTTCGATTGATAAATACTACCCATTGTTTAAATAAGTAAGGATTATTTTATGGAAATCCAAAGATTGGATGCTTTTCAGGAATAAAATCAAGTTGATTCTCTCTCTTTTTGTATCCAGTTTTACAGTAAACTACAGCACATGTATTAACCATATTAAATCATAAAAAAAAACAGTTTTATAAGACATTTAAGAAAATCTGTAAGTTACCCTTCTAATTTTTCGCTCCGAAAAGCAAGATATCCGACCGCGTAAATATAGTAGGCCATGATATATATATATATATATATATATATATATATATATATATATATATATATATATATATATATATATATATATATATATATATATATATATATATATATGGCTGAAAAGTTTTGACCATTTATGTTTATTATAAATAGTTACTTATAAATGTAAATTATGCATGCTGGCAACACAATAAACAAACTCATTTTTCATGGGAGATTGCATAGTTATCAACCAATAGAAAAATATCTTCTTTGCTTTATATGCATTTAGTTTTGGTGTCCGCACAGGAATGATGTACATCAGAATATTTTTCTTAGATTATATCATGCCACATTAAAACCTTGTCTTTCTCAAAAAAAAAATTCATGATGGCCTCAAATATTGTAAATAACTCAAGGATTGGACTGTTAAAATTGGGCAATATGTCATGTTCTCAGGTAAAATGTAAGTAAAGCACTTTGCATCACATAAGCTTGTTTACTCCTTTTACAACAATGTGATATATTGTTGATATAAAGAGTTCTATTCGGAAGTTTTGAAGAACAATGTGTTTAATAATAGAATAAAAAACTTTGATATTTTCATACATGATGGGGCAACTTGCTATTAGGAAAAAATTATCAAAACATAGCTCCAATAAATACAATTAATGTTCTTGCCCTGTGGCCAGGCCACAGTTAACCTGATTTAAATGCCATCAAAAACTGTTGTGTAAAATTGAAAGCAGAAGTTTCTAAACGAATCAAATCTTGCTAGCAGTTCTGAGAAAAACTGCTATGAAAGTGTGGTGTTATAAAATAATACCAAAATCTTGTGAGTCTCTTATTGCTTTAGTGTTGCAAGAAATAAAGGCTGTTCTAAAAGTTTGAGGAGCCCATAAAATTATCAAAACATATCTTTTACTAAGAATTTTTTTATTTATATTTATGCTGGTTTTTTACTTAAAATTTTTTCTAGTGATAAACACCTATACTATTCAGTAAAAAAACAGTTTTTCACTATAAATATAGGGTGATCAAGTTTTGGCCCATAACTGTATTTATATACATTTTTATTTTTCCATACTTTAACTATTAAACTATTATATTGTTATGCTCAATGTTTCTCTTTGCTAAACTTAGCATTACTATTGCTGTTATAAACTTTATTGTAACCACCTAATATTACATATATACTTTCTAAATAAGTTGGGTACTGAAGTTTTAGTGTTTAGTTAATAACAAAAAATAATAAAATGGATTTAAAAGTAAATATATAAATTTTATAAGTTTTAAATTTTAATTTATTTAGAGCATTTGGAATTACAATGGCTGTATCATTAATATATATTTTTATAATGAGGTAACCAATTAATAGTTTTTAAACCCAGTATGGTCTAAAGATATTTTTTGAATTAATAACCTTCTCATTTGTAGGTGGTTTGCTGGCTTGATTGTTTGGTTGACAATATATCTTGTGTTAACAATTACTGGTTATGGTATGCATCTTAGTAAAATATATTTTTTGATATTAATTTGTAATTTAATTTAATAGAAATTTATAAATTTTAATAAGTTTTTTTAAAATTAAATACAAATATTTATTTTAAAGCAATCTTAAAGCAAAAAATTAGAAACTGCATTTTTTTCCTAGCTACTTATTACTCTTTTATGGAATACAAAAGACTTGCTGCAAATGACACAAGCTCAATCACTTTTGTTTTTACAACAAACCTTACCAGCTACAAGAATATGAAGTCAACATGGTTGGTGATTGGTAGGTTTATTATGAAAGTATAATTTTAGTTTTGATTAGTAGGTTTGTTGTGAAACTATAATATTAGTTTTGATTGCCAAGTTTTTTATAAAGCTATTATATTAGTTTTAATTTGTGGGTTTATTTTGAAATTATAATATTAGTTTTAATTGATAGGTTTATTATGAAACTATAATTTTAGTTTTGATAATAATATAATATTGCTGTTTTTACTTCAATATTCCTGTTTACCACAAATATTAGGTTGCATTTGCGCTTTTGTGTTGTTGGTATTAATTCTATTGCTCCTAGCGCTTCGCAAAAGAATAAGTATTGCTGTTCAACTTATTAAAGAAGGAAGCCGGTAGATTTAACAATTATTTGATATTAAATTATTTTATAATTTGTTTATTTAAATGCTGTCTATAAGTAAAGTTAGCAGTAAAGAAATTTTACAGAATAGTTTAACAGTAAAAATTCACAAATAGAGGTAAAATCTTGCTAAAAGATTTAATTTAGGCTTTTTTCTTTTCGAAAAAAACTTTTTTCTTCTAAAAGAAAAAAAAGTTTTTTTTCGAAAAGAAAAAAGATTTTCTGAAAATACATCTTTTTTATCTCAGTTTTAAATTATTTCTTTATTAACTGGATTTTTTTATCTCTTTATATTTTCTGTTTTTCTCCTATTATTCGTTATTTTTAAATATTTTTTTAGGTCACTCACTGCAATGACATCAACATTGTTTTTTCCTATTGTACCATGGTTTTTGCAATTGATTTTATTTGCTTGGTTTGTTGTGGTTCTGATTTATTTATCTACTTCAACAAGTGCAAAATATGAGCAAGTTAAAAACTCATCTTTTACTGGTATAGCTTGTGATGCAATGGTGAGAATTTTTAATTCAATTATGAATTTATTGTTATAGCTTAAAGGGATCCCAAACCGCCAAGACATGTGTTCATGTTAAAGATAATGATTAAAAAAAAAGTTTGGGCTAAATTTTTTTGATTAAAACAAAAGAATAAATGCGTACCAAGAAAAACTAACTTTTTTGTTTTAGTCAAAGCTGGCCTTCTCCGTTTTATAATATATATGCTGCAATCTACAGACTTGACAATTTATTCAAGAATGTTTTATTCTTATGAGCTTTAGTACATGATGTCATTGAAAAAAAAAATTGATCTTTTAAACAAACAAAAAAATCAATAGCATAAATATACTAAAACTCCTAGGAATAAAATGCACTTGAATAAATTATCAAGCCTGTAGATTGTAGTGTATATTATGAAGACATATGTGTATATTTGGCCTATTACAAAACAGAGAAGGCAAGCTTCGAATAAAACATAAAAAAGTTTTTCTTGGTATGCATTTATTTCTTTTGTTTTAATCAAAAAAAATTTAGCCTAAATATTTTTTGAAAATCATTTTCTTTGGTACAAACACAACATGTCTCCACAGTTTGGTATCCCTTTAAAAATATTTAAACAGAAAATCATTTTTAAGCACCCACACAAACAGACACATGCACACACAGACACACATGTATCCACATAGACGTACATGCACAGACACATGTAACCATATATTTACATACACATAAGTATGTATATAGGTGCTTTTATATATATATATATATATATATATATATATATATATATATATATATATATATATATATATATATATATATATATATATATATATATATGTATATATATATATATATATATATATATATATATATATATATATATATATATATATATATATATATAATATATATATATATAAATATACATATATATATACATATATATATGTAAATATATATACATATATATATTTATGTATATATATATATATATATATATATATATATATTTGCTGAAGTATATGAGTGTGCATGCATATGTGTATGTACATGTGTATGCTTGTTTTTTTCTGAAAACATCTTATAAATTAATGTAACAAAAATACGGTAACAGTTTGTTATCTAAACACTCTATATTATATATATACATATATATATATATATATATATACATATATATATATATATATATATATATATATATATATATATATATATATATATATATATATATATATATGTATATATATATATATATATATATATATATATTTATATATACACACACACAAATATATATTTTTTCGCTATAGTTATTTAAACTTAGGATAACTGATAATACTCGTAAAATTTGTGTCTTTATCAAGTAGTCTCTCTATATTAAATGGAATTTGAAGTTTTATTTCTGTTTTACCATATCAGATGTTATGAGAATTTATTAATATTTAAGATTAGGTTTTCATTTAAGATATTGTTTTAGATTAAATTAGGTTTTGGTTCTTTATAATCAGATACCTAATCAAAATTATTTGTGTATTTTATAAACAAGCCATTCACTCACTTTAAGTTACATGTTGTTGTCATGGATATATGTTGTAATTATGGAGATATGTTATGCTTTAAAATTTATACAAAAGCCAAAAAAGTTTTCTCTATCAGTTGAACATTAAATATGTTGTATTTAAAGAAGTTTACTGCAGATAATTATTATAAATTTTTAGTTGTTATGCCAGGCACAGATCAAGAAAAGTATAAACATGGATTTATTTAAACAAAAAGTAGCTAAATCAGATTTTAATTTTCAAACCCAATCCTTAATTTCCAATTATGATATAAAATATTTTTATAAAACTATATTCTTATTATTATTATTATTATTTTTATTATTACTAATATTCTTATTACTATTATTATTATTATTATTATTATTATTATTATTATTATTATTATTATTATTATTATTATTATTATTATTAAAAGTTATGATTTAAACTTTGATTTGATAAATCATCAGATAAAACAAGAAAAATAAAGAATACAATACAATGTAATATTAAAAATGAAACAACTGCAAGTTTCAACAGTCTACATGAAATCAATAAAGATTAAATGTTTTAAATAAAAGATATCATTACTGCTTTTATATCTTATTTAAATCTTATTCAATATCTTTTTATGGTTAGCAAAGAAAAATCCCTCAAAGGCGATCAAAGTCCAATTGCTAATTTAATATAGTTAATATTATAATTAAAAGTAGGGCTCTCAGTTTGAACTTTTATCATTTTTTAAGAGGTTCAAGTTCGAACTTTTTTTCTCTAAAAATTCGAACATGCATATATATCAAAATTAGATTCTTTATTATTATTTTTTAACAGCTAAACCAAGTTGAAGAGCTAATAAAAGTTTTTATCAAAACGAAAAATATGGATAAGTTTTATGATGTAAGCACAACTAGAAGATATGAGGCATGGGGGATATTTCGAATTTTCTGAAGAATTACAGAGTTCAAAATGTAAACTCAAAATGTAGAATTTTTCTCAAAACACCTGGCTCAACAACAACAGCTTTCACAAGACATTTAAAAACAAAACACAAAATTAAAATTCTTAAAGGCATTAATCTGCGCTCGAGGCTACAGCAAACATTCCTGCTGTCAAAATACCACGAATTAAAAGTTTTTTCAAAGATGACCGTAAAACTCTACCTGAAATTTTGAGTCGACTATCAGCTATTGATGGAATCAGCTTTCACACGATTGCTAAAAGTAAAATTTTGTGATCAGCATTTCGTGCCCAGGGATACCAAATCCCTCAAAGTCCTCAAATCGTTAGTGATCTTGTCATAAAATACTTCACGTTAGTCAAGAAACAAGTTATAAGTTCTTTGAAAATGAAACTTAAAGATAAATGTAAATTTAGTCTTATATTTGATGACTATACTTCAGTAAAAAACAGAAGATATATGAACTTCTACACCACAAGAACTTAAATCTACATCATATGAAGGATTTCAAATGCTTGGAATGATAAGAATCCAAGGTAAAATGCCAGCAAAAGCTATTAAATTGATTAGTGATAAGCTTAATTCATTTGATTTAAATTTGGACAAAGGCATTGTAGTTTCTGTTACTGATGGAGCTAGCTTAATAAAAAAAATTGATCATGACACTAAACCTGAACATCAAATGTTACAACCACACTATTCATCTATGTGTGATTGTTGTACTCAAAATTGAAGTACAAAAAACATAGTTGATGCACATGGTTCTGATAATAACCTTGTTGATGGTGGTATGGAAGCTGTAGGTTTTGATCAAGGTTACAGTGATGATGAAGATGGAACTGAAGTTGGGGATAATATTCAAACTGTTCATAAAGTTAGTAAAGGTTCTATTCCATTATTGAAACTTGAACATCAAGAAAAATTTTGTAGATCACCAGTGAGCAATGATGATGAGCTTCAACCAAATATAATCAAAAAGTTTTAAAAAGAAAAAACTTTGATTTGACAAGATGGAGCAGCACTATTGATATGCTTGAACGTTTTTTGGAGGTGCAAACAAAAGTAAAAATAGCTCTGATTGGTATGAATATTGGTTTTCCTCTTACTAAAAATGAGCTTGATGTCATAAATGAACTTTGTGTTGCTTTAAAACCACTAAAATTGGCCATTAATACTCTTTCAAAAGGAGATGCTGATCTTTTGTATTCTGAAATTGTAATTGAATTTACAAGAAAAAAACTTCATGAAGCTAATACATCTATAAGTCAACTTGTTAAACAGATATTTGAATATAGAATAATTGAAAGAAGAAACATTCATTTAATTCATCTAATGAAATAATTGTCAAATCCGAATGTGTTAAATAAAGATGACCAATTTGGCAACAAGATTAAAAAAAATATGATTACTAAACTCGCTACTAATCTCATTCAGCAATTATTTCAGCCATCTGATGATAGCTCTGATGATGACAAGAAAGTAAATAGTATAACTGATAGTATAACTGATAACGTAAAAAGTATCAAAAATGAATTGAATTTAGCTCAATTACTCAAACTTTTTATTAAACAATCAGACACTGAAATGAAGCAAGTTTACTCTAACCTGTCCTATTATGGGGAAAAAAAAACAGTTATAATAAAAAAACCCTAAAAGACATTTCTTCCCTAAAGAAAATCCCTGGTTGATGTATGTACAGCCCACTGGGGGTACAGCCTAATACAATAAATTTATGTACAATACAATAAATTTATGTACAATCTGCTGCATGCCCATGGCTAGATAAATCAGTCAAAGTAGCCTTAATGTGTAATGTGTAACTTAAAGTATGTAACCTTAATGTGCCAACCCCTAAATGATTTAGTCAATAAATTTACACCTAATTGCACATAAAAATAAAATTAAAAAAAAAAACTGTTATTTATTAATTCCTATTATTTTTTAATTATTATATTATAAGCAATTAATTAACTAATTAAAACTATAAACTAGTATTTCAAAAAAAAAAGGAAAATTAAAATGTGCAATCAGTAATTTTGAGCCCGGATCATCAGTGTGCAATTGAATTAATTAACCTTTACACTAACAATTTTGCAAGTAATTTTGAGTTAAGTTACTAATATTTTGTATATTTATTTTGGAATGTGACTGTTTTAACTAATCAATGTTTTTGCATGATTTATTTGCAAATGATTATGTAAAATTTGCAAATGGACTTTGATTGGCGTTTGACTGACTTTTTTCTGCTAACCAAAAATTAATTTTTTTTTTTTGTTCCAAATAAAGTTATTTAGTCCTGTTTTATATTTATACTTTATATCTTCTTATATTGATATTATGATGCTAGAAACAATGCTTCAAAAAAAATAAACAATCCCAGAATAAAATAATGACCATACCCTACAAAAACATCTTTGGAAATTTATTTTCGGAGATGTTTTTATT
Organism: Hydra vulgaris; assembly: GCF_038396675.1. Taxonomy (NCBI): domain Eukaryota; kingdom Metazoa; phylum Cnidaria; class Hydrozoa; order Anthoathecata; family Hydridae; genus Hydra; species Hydra vulgaris. The sequence goes on from NC_088921.1 coordinate 38,999,214, forward strand.
AAAAACCGTTAAAAAGTTGATTTTTTTATTAATTTTAAAAAATCAAATTTTATATTTACCAGTTTTTATGTGATAAAATCTAAAATTCATATATAAACTATAATTTTTTCTTATTTTGTCAATTCTAGTACAAAGATTAATTACATCACTTTTGTTTTCCTGAAGGTTCTGAAAGTCTTATGTTCTGACAAAAATTTGCAAATTCTAAAAAATAAATAAAAACCAAAAAATAAATATCAAATTTTTTAACAGGTAAAACTAATTTATTTTTAAAAAACTTATAATTGAAGTTGTAGGAGTATTTTATATGCAAATAATGTTTAGGAACATATATAGTCTTTTTGAATAATTTAATATAATGGCTATGCCTTTCTCTCTCAATAGCTTCTTTTGCAACAATTATTGATCTATTTTTGGGATCTTGCAAAAGTTGTTGCAAAATTCTAAAAGATAATTTTTTACATCATTATTATATTATTACACAATCTATAATTACATTGTAATAGTATAACTAGTTTGTAATACCAAGTAATATTTGAACTTTGTAAATTGGAATCTAAACTAAATGACTTTTTATGAAGATTTATTAGTGACCATTAGATTATTTGTGACTATAAGTCACAAATGGTGTAAGTCACAAATAGTATAACTTAAAGTTTCATGCAAAACTTACTGATGAAAAAAGTATATACAGAAAATATTGTCTGATGACATAAATAAGTTTTTAAATAGAAGTTTATATTCATGGTTTCAATTTGACATAAGTTTGTTATGTTTATAAAGCAAATTCACAGACAGTGGTATTTTTCTGTCATGCTTAAGTTACAAGATTTACCACAAGATTTGAATGACTCCATTCAGTCAAGAGTATTTTGTGTTAGGATAGGCCATAAACCCTTATTGATATATTCGAGATTGAATTATTTTTATTATGAAGAATAGAAGAAATTCTTGATGTAAGCTATAACTTTTAAGTTGTTAAAAAAGTCACCTTTACATACCTTCACTTTTATATATATATATATATATATATATATATATATATATATATATATATATATATATATATATATATATATAAATACATATATGTATATATATATATATATATATATATATATATATGTATGTGTATATATATATATGTGTATATATATATATATATAAATACATATATATATATGTATATATATATATATATAAATACATATATATATGTGTATATATACTTATATATATATGTATGTATATATATATATATATATATATATATATATATATATATATATATATATATATATATATATACATATATATATATATATATATATATATATATATATATATATATATATATATATATATATATATATATATATAAATTGATAATATTAGAGGCCTTTCTGATGTTTAAGGATCTTTTGCAACCTCTAAAAAATTAACTAAAATGTTTTTATAGAATTTTTTCTTCTTTCTTTTTAGGGTGCTGCAAAACAATTTATTGATATAAATAACACGACATCATGTAGTTTCGTAATATACAACACTAATGAGTATGTTGATGAGTACTTTTAAAAATTAGATTTCTATTTTAATTTTTTTCTTAATTATTTTTAAAAACATTTGCACATTTCTATTGAATTTCAGCTGGATTAATGCATTTTTCTTCTAATATTGGACACATAGACATTATCTACTGTCAAAGTAGAAACTACTTTTTTAAAAGTGTTGCGTTTTTAAACAGTGTTTAATAGAAAGTTATAGACACCCAGGAAGTCCATAATGCATAAGTAATTCTTTAATTTAAAGGATGAAAAAAATCTGCATATGCCAATATTTATATTTATTTTGTTTAATTTTATTTAATTTATTATTTTGCTAAAGTTTATCCCCTCCTTAAATGTGAATTTGAAGTTACCCTCTCCTTAAATATCAATTAATTGTTAAATAATTAGCCCTCGGTGTAGTTAAGGCGATTTACAAATTATTTGAATTCTTTTATTTGAAATTGCCATGATTTTATCAGTGTATTATGCCCAAATAAGAGCTTTAGATGTTATAATTTTTTTTGCTTCAGGTTTTTTTAATATTTAAAGAAACTTTTCTTTTTCATATATAATTTTCAAAACCTTTTTACTAGCCCTAATAGTTTATCTAAAGAACACCATTTTGGAGTCTTTAGATAAATTTCGCTCATTGGCGTTAAAATGAACTTAGTTAAAATCTTTTGAGAACGTACCTTAACCCACTATAGATCCTAGTTCTAATCAGTTCTGACGTATATTAATTATATATAGTTGTCAAAATACATTATTTTTATCAATTTTCACAAAAAGTACTAGAATTCTGACCAAGAAAGAGTTTATAATTAAGAAAAATTGCCACTAAATGATCAGAACAGATGATGTTATTATACTATGATGTTCATTTCACCTAAAAAACGTATTTATTTAAAATCTTATTCTAATTTGGACAAGCGATTGTAATTTTAAGGAGATTTTTTTTTTAAAAAATAGAATCTTCGGTCTGGTTTTTTTTCTCTAAAAACATTTATATTTTATGATAGCACAAAATTTATCATTTTAATTTTTTTCATCTTTTCATAATTCACAGACCTGATATTTAACAGAAATATGTCGTATATCATACAGACGCTATAGTATTTTAAAATTGCCTTAACTACACCAAGCCTTCCTTAAATACATTCTCTTGAATTCATTATTTTATAATTTAAAAACTAAATAAGGAGAAAGATATATATATTTTTTTTTACTTAGGTTTTAAATATCAAATTGATTATTATCAAATTGCTTTAATCGTTATCATTCAATGTATTTAACATCTTTCTATTTTCTTTTAATTTTTTTTTTTGCTTGTCTTATTTTTTTAATGTTTTTTTATCTTATTTATTTTTCTACATTCACAGTTTTCTTCTTTGTCATCAAATAAAAGTAAGAAAGGAAAGTTTTTACTAAATGTTGCTAATATTGTGTTTGTTGGTATTGTAACAAAAATAATCATTTTAGACATTTTAATATACATTTTAATGTGCCTTGCTTTATTTTAGTAATATACTCCGTCTACAAGTTTTTCATTTGTTGGGTTGGTTTTGGCTTATGAATTTTATTATTGCATTTGGACAGTGTTCATTAGCAGGTGCCTTTGCATCCTGGTACTGGGCATGGGACAAAAATAAGGTTTAAAATAGTTAAATAATGTGCTTAAATAAATATGATTAGTAGTATGTTTGTTATTACTGTTAATTAAGATGTAATCATTTAATTTAGGATATACCTTCTCTACCACTGTTGATGTCTGTTGGCAGAACATTAAGGTAGAATACAAGTATACAAATATTTTATTTAAATATTTTTTTAGGTTAAAAAAGTTATAGTTCCTAGTCTTTTGACAAAACTACTCAAAGTCAATTTTTATATTGACTATTTTGTATTTGTTTATCAAAAGGTTTATTTTTTGTTTAAAATGTAATTTGCTTGTTCTTGTTCTTCAAAGTGTTTGAGTTTGTTCAGCATTATAAAAATTCATTTCAAAATTCATAAATTTAAATCCAATAGGTGCTTCTTCAGCTGCTGCTGAAGAAGCACCTATTGGATGCACCTATTATAAGCACCTCATCATTTAAATCTAGAAGCTGAACACTACTTATGGTTACTGGTTCATTTAAATCATGTACTTGTTTAAACATTATTTGATTTTAAAACTACTCATACTAATGACTATTGTATTGTATTAGCAGTTGGTTGGTTGGTTACAGATGGTTGCACCATTGTGCTATTATAATTCAAAACAAATTATATAAAATTGTTATACGAGTTATCTACAATACATATTTATATTATATATTATTTTATATTATAATTAACTTGTATAACTAATAGATAAATTTTATTTTGTTGACCCTTTTGACCCAGTTGACAGTTTCTCAACTAATTGTATTATGGGCCACTAGCTGTTGTACTGAGTAAGTTACCTAAATATCCTAGAAATCTTTTTTAAAGTCATGCTTTTGCTTATGGTCTATAATATTTTTTCTATGTCCATCTTTTCGCACACGTGTGGAATTTACATGTTTCGATAATGATGTTTTCTTATTTAAATATGACATTACGAAGGAGCATAAGCAATTTTTTACAATCAGGTGTCTTGACATAAACCTATTTTGATCAGGATTGAGTATTTTTATTGCAATAATGCCTTTAGTGCTTTTATGAGCTTTTCCAACCATTACCTTCAAATTGTTTGGTGGTTTTATATCAGATTTTTCCTTCTCTTTATAATCAATTTATCACCACAATGGCTAAGAAACCTTACTGCCTTAAGTATAAAAATAGTAAATAATAATAGTAAATAATAGATAGTAACTTATAATAATAGTATCAGTAATAATAATAACTATATTAGTAAATACTTTTTGTACAAAGTTCATTAATTTGAAAGTTCTATAGAAAAGTATAAAACTATCTAATTTAATAGAAGAGTTGGCTCAAAAAAAAAGACTCATTAAAATAAGGCTATTTTCCTTAATTTACTACAAAATGGTTTTTAAAAATATTAAGCTCCTAAAAGAATTTGATTTCAGTTGAAGCACCCCTAAGGTACAAGGACATGGGTGTGACCCATACAAAACTAGCTAATCTTATAAATGTCGTGTCCTTGTCCCTTAATGTACCTTAGAGGAAGTTTCAACTGAAATCATATTCTTTTAGAAGCTTAATATATTTTAAAACCATTTTGTAGTAAATTAAGGAAAATAGCCTTATTTTAATAAGCCATTTTTGATAGTTTTTTCGAGTTTTTTTCTATTAAAATAGAAAACTTGTTTTATAATGAAAATTTATTAAGTATTCATATTTATATATATTGTATTTTTTATGAAAATGTTATACTTTGAATTGCTTTCTTCTATAAGATACAAAAGAACTTTTTTTATGCATAGGTATCATACTGGATCTCTCGCTTTTGGTTCTTTAATAATAGCAATTGTACAACTTATTCGTGCAGCTCTTGAATACATTGAATATAAATTAACAGGTGTGACTTTCATGAGTAAAATCTTAAAGTTCTTATGTATTGTTTCTTATATTGCTTTATATTTACTATTTTGTAAATTTTTATAGGGCATGGTGCTCAACCAAGTCCAGTCACCAAATTCCTTTTAAAGTAGGTTGTTACAAGATTTATAAAAATATAATGTTAAATTCACATACTACTTTAATTTATAATATGTTAAGAGCCTATGGCCATTTTCCATTGTCAATCTTAATACTTTGATAAGCTGACCTTATTCTGCTGATATTTATATCTATCTATCTATCTATATATCTATATCTATATATATATATATATATATATATATATATATATATATATATATATATATATATATATATATATATATATATATATATATATATATATATATATGTATGTATATAATGTATTCCCTTTAAAATCTTTTAGATGTTTAAAGTGCTGCTTCTGGTGTTTAGAGAAATTTTTGAAATTTCTTAATAAAAATGCATATATTGAAGTAAGGTTTTCTTTTGTGTCTCTTTTTTTTTTTTTTTTTTTGAGAGTTTATTTATCTTTTATTGGAATTTAGATTGCTGTTTATGGTAAAAACTTCTGTGTTTCAGCAAAAAATGCTTTTATGCTGCTCATGAGAAATATTTTACGGTAAATATTAAAGTTTTTGACGGAATATGATTTTCAAAGTCAAATTTATATAGAATGAATATAGCAACACACTTAGTATTTAAATCAGACAATAACACCCATTTGGTTGTTTCACTTGGGTATTATGTTGTGTGTTGCCAAAAACTATTAATAGAAAGTTGTATTAGAGTTTTTTTTCTAATGTTTCACTAAATTATATTCATAGAATTTTTAATACATAAAAATTTACATACATAATTATATGTAAGAAAATGCTCACTGAAAGTAGACTTGATGCTCAAAAATTTTAATTCTAATTGTTTTTATATTTAAAACAAATGTAAGAATAAATAAATAAATAATAATAAATATGATATTGCTTTTTAAAACACCTATAGCATTTAAGCTAAGTTTTGCCAGTCAGTATTTACTTTTTTAAGTTCGCTTTGCGATTAATTTTAGAAAATCATTTAAAAAGCAGTTTATGTGTCATTTAGTGATGTATATTTAAATATGTTTGAGTAATACATTTTTAATAAGAACCAGGTCATTTAAGTATAGCACAAGTTCTTAAAATTTAGGTTAAAAATGAATTTGAATAATTAATATGTAATGGGAATTTTTAAAACTTAACAAATAAAATTTTCTTTTTCTGGTGTTTTTTTGAAAATCCAAATAATGGTGTCAGTATGTAAATACCGTATGGGCATTTGTTTTAAAAGTTACATTCTAAATGTCTTTTATATGTTTTTTAAATGTCTTTTAAATGTTCTTTACATAAGAATGTTTAGAAAACGTTTAAAAGACATTTAAAATACATTTATGATGTAACTTTTAAAAACAAATGCCAACTGTGTAGTTGAGTTTATAACAAGGGATAAATAACAACAAAACAACAATTCTCTTACTTTTTTTATTTATTTAAAGGATTTTTTCTTGTGTTCTTTTTTCTTATCTTAAGGTTTCTTTTTTCTTATCTTATAGTTTTTTTTTCTAAAGGTTTTTTTTGTGTTGCCTAATTTTATTTTGATGTTTCTGAAAAATGTCGAAATTGATAAGTTATATGTTGTTAATTTTAAACTTAAATTAATACTATTTCAAAAACAGCTAAGCAGCTTGAGTTTGTCTTTATGTCACAAATATAAAAAGGTTGTTCTTCCTAAATTGTTATGCTATTAACATAATTCCAAAATGCCATTAACATAATTTCAAAGTTATGTTAATGCAGCGTATGGAGCTTTTTTTTATTGTTTTACTTTTTTTTGTGGAGTATATCAGAAATGAGTAATATAGGAAATTCTTGAAAAACCAAAAGCATAAAAATTACAGGATATTTATGCCGCATTCAGTTTTTGGATTTGAAAAACTGCCGGATATTTGATAATCAATCAAAACAATTTTTAATATGATAAAATCAGCAGTCAATAATTTTATTTTCATGAATCTTTATTCAATTTTGAATAAAATTATTTTAGAAACTGATTTTGGTGCAGAAAATAACTGATATTGAAAACATTCGCTCAGAATCGGTTGATGTTGGTTGATTAAAAAATTGCATCAAATAGTTCTTTCAATTTTTTGGGTTGTTTTTCAGTATTGCAAAATAATGTAAATTCTTGTTTTATATTCATAATATGGGATTGGTTATCCCTGATTTGTGATTCTCTTGATACTGAGTTTGGTAAAACTTTCTCCAGTTCTTCTTCTATAGTCATTTGTTTTTATTCAACAGAAACAATTTCACTGTAATTTTCTGTTTTGTAAAAGTTATTGTAAAAAACCCTTTGCATTATTTCATTTTCCAAATGCTATTCATGTTTTGATAGAATATGAGATGAATCATTCAAAGATTTCAGTAGATTCGTTAAACTTTTATTTGTGCATTTAGCAATTCTTCTTTTCAAATTTTCTATTAACGTTTTGCTTATTTCACTTTCATTACGAAGTTTATCATAAACTCAATTATTGCATCTGATGATGATCAAGGTGCATTAAAGAGATTATACAGCTAGTTTTATTAGTTTGAAAGCATTAACGAAACCACATAAAAAGTTTAAATTTACTTCTGCCAGCAATTTTATTTAAGTCAAGAAGAAATTCAGTTTTATGCTCTTGAATTTTTATAAAACGCTCAACCATATCAGTTATGAGTTCTAGTTTTTGCATTTGAGCTTTAAAAATTATGCTTCTCTAGCTTCTGTGAGCTCTAAGAATTGTCCAAAAAAATTGTTCTCTTTGCCTAAATTTGATCTTCTCTTGCAAAATATGATTTCTAACTGTTAATTTTCTAAAAAAAACAAACAGACAATTTTATGTATGTTTTTGATGTTTTCTTGATATTGGTATTCAATAAATATTGAATATTCGTTCGACAGACTAGCATTATTAGCTTCATCTTGATATTTATAACAATCTTCTCTATTGTTATCAATATCATCTTTTTTCAATATTGCATTATTATTATCATCACTGTATAAATTGTTTTTTATATGTTTTTAATTCAAATATTTGTTTTAATTATAAAGTGTGTCGCAAACAGTTAAATGCCATAGTTAAAACATAATTTTTAAAATTCCTGGGCCCTCTCTACCATACCTAATCATTATAGGCCCACCATCACAAGTTGGCGCAATAATATCTTTCTCAAAAGAAATGTTAAAGTTTTCTAAATGAGTTTTAACTAGATAAATTAAGTCAGATGCAGAACAAGATCCAAAAATTCTCACAAATTCGATATTATACGGTTCTCTTTCAATATCATCAGGTAAATTGATATTAACATAGCGTTTCATGTGAATTCCATTTTTTCTACTGTAATACTGAATCTTCTACTACTCATCAGCTTTTCAATTAATATTGTACTTAGTTAGGCCTTTTTTTCTCCTTAGATTTTATTAATAAGTTGAATGATATTTGATTTTTCATATTTTCATCATTTTCATATTTGTTGGCTAACAGCTAGTTTAGTTCTTTTTGTTCTACAACGTGTCATGATATCAAACTTTTTTTTTTAATCTTCATGGCTTGAATTACTTAGCATAATTCCATGAATTGTTTTTATGTTATTAATCATTGCACCAGTATAGCCGTTGCTGTTTAAAATTTTTGTTTTGCATACTTTACATTCTGTTTTTATATTAGAAATTTGGTTAAAATGCTCCCATATTTTTGATGTTTTTTTGGAACTCATCTAGATGGGCTAAAATAAGAGACTTTAATTTTGAAAGGATAAATTAAAACTAACTGAAAGAACTATTTACCGTTATGTTTTGTTGATACAAATAAATTTGTAAGGTTGATTTAAACAAAGTATTGAACACAATTCACTTCAACAAATGATTCATTTCAAAAAATGATTGAAGAGATAAAACAAAAAACTTCAACAAGCAATGCTCTTGAATAATATTTCATCAGCAATCAATTTTTAAAGTTTAATTAATATCTATAATATACAAACATTGTTTCATAGAAAAGTCATTAAAAGTAGTTAAACTTTGTTACTATAGAAAGTCATTATGAGTTACGCATGATGTTCTTATAACAGATTACCAATTAGCATCACGATATAATTACGGGTAGTAGTAACAGTATCGAAAACAGCCAAACTGAACAAATTCAAAAAGGGACTAATATCTGGATTAATATCGAAATAGAGAATAAAATCAAAATTGTGGAAAAAAAAATAGTATCGAAAATCCTAAAAGGATTGAAATCAGAAGAAAATTATTAACATCGAAAAAATTAAAAATTGAGTAATGTCAAAAATTGATGATTATGATTCTTTTTTTTTTTGATTGATGGACTGCCTGCCCAAACCAAATCCTTGGTTGATGTAGCAGCACTCCTAGCATGTTATACCTATTTGTCAGTCCATGTAGCAACGCTCTTCCCATGCTCTACCTCTTTGTTAGTTTTTCAATACTATTCCTAAATCCAAGGAATAGTATTGAAAAACTATCAAAGAGGTAGATAATGAGTTTCCTTTTTTTTTTTTTGAATCAATTCTTTAAAATTAATTTTCTATATTAATCCAAAAAAATTGTTTTGATCAAAAAAATTTCAATATTAATTTTCAAGCAATTTTTTTCAATACTATTCTGCTTTCCCATATTATTGTATTTTTATATAGTTGTATATATATAAAGACATAATTGTAAATATCAAGGGAGTTTAGTTTGTATATAAGTTATGTTTAATTTCGTTAAAAGATAATGGCATTTACGCATAATTAAAGACTATAATTTTTAATGTGAAAATACAATATCATTTATGTTTAACGAATATTTGATTAGAAATTTAAAAAAATTAGTTTACGGATATCGGATACATTCAACAGATTCAAAGATTTGAATAGATAAAAAGAAAACAGGGGATCTTGATTTTCTGATGTTCTTAGTGAGATTTGTGGATTGCAATTTAAATATCTGCTCAACCTTGTTTCTTGTAATTATTGGTTATAAAAATATGCTTGGTTTTATTTATATTCTCACCATTTGGAACTGCAGTTGTCAAAAAAATTGTCTCCATATTAATTATATTCTTATTTAATTCTTCAATGGCATAGTTTATATTGTTTTAAACTTTTGTACAAGCTATTGTACAATATAACCTCCTTTTGTAGCACCTTGGTCTTGTTTAAATTTTTAATGCAACTTTGTAACAGGAACATTAAAAAAAAAATTTAATTTTTGATTTAATTCACCTCCCAAGGCTCTGAGGAAAACACTACAGTCAAGGAGGTTATTCATTGTTTTTATTTTTTTTAATTTTTTTTATTTTTTATTTTTTATTTGTTTATCTCTCTCAATCTCTCTCAACTCTGAAACATGAACAAGTTAAACAAGACTGATGGACGGAGAAACAGGTTTATTACAATACTTGCAGTGGCATAGGGTAGACTTGAACCTCTTGATTGTGAGCCAAAAGTTAATGTAACTTTTATGAAGTAATATAAATTTAATGTTGAATCCTGAATTTGATATTTGTTGCTTACAAAATTTAAAATGTTTATGCATATCATGCAACTGAAAAACCTTCTGAATTATTTTTTACACTCACCTAGATACTATTAATTATTTTTTAACAATATAATAACTTGATAGTAGTCTAGTGGCAAAACACTCTACTGACAATTAAAAGTTTTGAGGTTCAAATCTACCCTGTGTCTCTGCAAGTACTGCATTCAAACTGTTTCTACACATAGCGACTTTAGTTTGTGTTTTGGATTATTGGCTTAATAGAGATGTAAATAAAGATAAATAAAATGAAAAATGTTTAAAAAAATTAAAAAATGTAGCCTCCTTAATTGTAGTAGTCTCTTCTGGGGCCAATTAATTTAAATCAAACATTAAAAAAAATCAAATATAGCACATATAAAATAGATTTTGACAATTTTTTGTAGCCAATCATTTCTATATTTTTAATTGTTACCAGTTTTTCTTCTTTTACAGGGTAGCAGTTTTAGACAAAGTAACAGATTTTTTACTTTTCATTGGAAAGTTGTCAATAACTGCTGGGATGGGTATTAATGATTTTTAATTTTCTAAATGACTTAAAAAATAATTTTTTAAATATATTTTTTTCAACAAAAGCTTCAAGTTTAATAGAGCAACCTTTTTTTTCAGGAATTGCAAGTTTTTACTTTTTTCACAAAGAAAAAAATATGAATTACTATTTTACTCCAATAGTGGTATGTATTACAGTTTTAATTTTGATTTTTAACCTACTGGTAGTGTTGACCTGTATATTTTATTTGACCTGTGATTTTTAAAATTGTTTTGATGTACAATAAATTTGCTTTGTTATACTCATTTTTTTATTAATGAAAATTAGTATTAATAAAAAAAGAAAAGATGCCTAAATATACTAAAAATCTTATAAAGCTAAAAACTGATATATAGAGATATTTAAGACTTTAAAGTTTTATTAGTTTATGATTGAAATTTTTATTGAGTCAAATTCAATTTTTTATTTTAGTATAAACAACCTCTGTTTTTTAATAATGTATTGCATTTATAGTACTAAATAATTTGTAATGATAAGTTACTGTGTACATAATACTAATCAACTGCATTCTAATAATAACTGCATTTAAATGTCTTTTATGTGCATTGGAGCCAGGATACAAATTCACATCTAAAAAATATAAAATATTACTGGTTCTAGATATGTACCAGTCGTTGATTGATATTTCGTCCGTACATTTTGCCTGTACATTAAAAAAAGTTAAAAAGCTGGATTTTGAAGACTGTGGTGCTTATTTATGTATTCCACAATGCAAAAGTGCATTTTATGATTCAAACAAGACAGGCATTGGATTATTTGAAATTTCTAAAGACACTTCTTATTTGTAATAAATGGTCTAAAATTATGTCTCAGTTTAGAAGAAAAGGGGGTAATGACAATTTCATTATAAAAGAGTAACGTTAGCATGTGAGCTTCATTTTAAAGTTGAAGATATTCAATTATCAACAAGTATTGGCAGAAAAACTCTTAAAAAGGGAGCAATCCATCTATTTTCAAATTTTAAAAGTAAATTTGTGTAAAGAAAAAGGTCTTTTCCTGGAAAGAGAAAATCCAGGAAAAAATAGAGAAAATATTAAACATCTTATTGCTATTCAAAAATATTAATGTTTTAGTCAATGAGGAAAAATCTGGTCCAAAACCAAAATTCAACGCAGAAGATCAATTATATATTTTTTAGTGTGGCAAAAAAATAGGTTTACAACTTTTCACACATCTTGGTTATTCAAAATATCAAAATCTTCATCATATGGTTTTTAATAACATAGATAAATTTTCTATATTTTTCATTGGGAAGTGTTCCTTTCACTGGAACAAGTTGATAAGTATATGCCAGAAAACTTAAAGGTGGCATTTTCTTTTCAAGATGGTGTTTCAACAAAGTGCATAATTGATTGATTTTCATTTTGTGTTATTGTATCAGCTTCTTACTTTCGACTTTTTTTAGAAAATACTTTATTTGGCAACAAAAAATCTTTTTGTTACTTATTAAGTTCCCAGTGCTACATAGCAATGATTTGTTTTTTAAAAGCCAAGAGGTAAAGGAGGAAAGAATGGAAGGATACTGGACACATTCAATGAAATGATATTAAAATGTAGGATTTGTCTGTTCACGTTATGTTGCTGAAAAAGCTAAGCAATGAAGTAACTCTTACTGATTACATAACTATAACTTTTATTACATTTTTTAGTTATATTTTATCTATGCTGCAGTTTGTAACATGGTGTTTTTGTGATAAAGTTCTAGTTTTTGTGATAAAGTTTTTTTTCTATGGAGTTCTCTGCCAGTTAAATTATGTGATAGGGAGGGGGAAGAGGGATTGGTTAGCAATTTTGTGATGATTTGTTACAAGGTGGAGGGGGTATTCAGTTTTGTGATGCAACATTTTATTTTATTTTTTTCAAGTTTCAAATCTAGAAAATCCTTTCTATTTATTAAAGGAGTGCTTAGCATAAAACACTCGACTGGGGGAATTGGAATTGGCTTTTTAAATTGACATAATTTTTATTAGAATTGACATTTTATAAATTGATTTAAATTTTAGTTGCATAATATACACGGCCATGGCATTATGAGTCAATGATATAGCCAATATATCTTCCAATAATAATTTAATGATAGTATTAATAATAATATAATTATTAAATAAAAATAATATTATAATAATTATTAAACAACAATAGTTAAAATGTTAATACGCATTAGCATAAAATGTTATAATTTTAATATAATCTGCACTGCGACATAGACCCACGAGCCGCTAGCCGTTGACAAAATTTGATTTATTTTCAGCCAGTCATGAAATCTTTAGCAAACTATGAAAATAAGTAGTGACATATCCAACAGCATAACTAAATAAATAATTAATTACTTATATCACTTTATTGTTAAGTTAGTTTATAATATTCCATTTTTTTGTTATTGTTATATATTTGGCAATGCCGTAAATCCCAACTAATAATTTTAATGCGTCACTTGCAGTCCGAAACCAATAGATTGTATATTATAACTATATTATAAAAAGTATCAACTTTATTAACTTTATATATATAAAAAATGCTTGTGTGAAATTAGAAATGAAGATATCTAACCCAAGTAAAGGTCAATATTTTTTACAACACAAGCCTTTATATATATATATATATATATATATATATATATATATATATATATATATATATATATATATATATATATATATATATATATATATATATAGTCAGATCAGGTTATCCTGCTACTGGTAACATGTAACCCAGTACAATCTGCTTCATTTCCTGCTGCCTTATAGGATACACCTTTTTAGGCAAAGGCTACCCCCCCCCTGCCTTGGGGCTCTTGGTTGAGTAAAGGCTAGAAATGGTGTCTCGATAAAAATACTCATCTCGGGCAGATGATAAATGCATCTGGCTACTGTTTTGTAGAAGGCCTCCTAGGCAAAGACTTAAGGGGTAAACAGATTCTGTCTGTTGACCAGCCTCACACCCCTTCTTTATCTATTAGGCTGGCACAGATATATTTTTAATACATTGTTTCCAGTTTAGGATGTTGAATGGTGGATTTTCTTGACTCAATGCATGGGTTTTGCTTGTGTCTCTGTAATTATGACTAGGCAACTCATTTTATTATTTCTTTATGAGGGTACAGCTCTAAAACTCAGTTTTATGGTTCTGAGACCAGCTGGTACTCAGGTTTCCTGAACTCTGTGGTAGCTCTCAGAGGCTAATTCATCAACAGCTGAAAAATATCAAAGTATAAACAATGCTATGTTGCGCATGGATGGTGTCCCTGTTTGTACTTTTGGTGTGCATTGCCAAGGCCATACTTGGAGCACTTTTTTATGGCTTAGGGTTTATTAATAGTAATATGGCAATTGCTTGGGCTATTAAACAGTGTACTGAGTACTATCTATGCTTTGAGTCAAGTTCTTTAACAAATTTAAAAATGAAATAAGAACTAAAACCATAAAACACAAAAAACTATCGTCATCACCAAGTTCTCTAAACCTATCATTCACTAATATTCGTGGTCTTCGAAGTAACTTTTCTTCTGTTGAGTCTTATCTCTTGCAAAGTTCACCAGACCTATTTGCTCTTTGTGAGACTAATTTGAGTTCAGCTGTCTAATCTTGTTATCTTAATGTTGATGGTTATCTTCCTTTAATTTGTAAAGACTCCAATAGTCACATGCTTGGTCTGGGCATTTACAATTGTAAGAATTCACCCATTTGTCAGGAAACTAGGTTTGAATCCACAGACTACTCTTTTATGTGCTTTCGTTTAGCACCACTTCACTATCACCTTTCTCTTTGTTTCTATATCGCTCTCCTTCATCTCAAGACTGCACTCTTTTTGATGTTATTTCTGATCATATTGACCCTCTCTCTTTATCCATCAGTCAATATTGTTGTTGTTGGTGACTTTAATGCTCATCACACTGAATGGCTTAGCTCTAGTGTCAGTGACTTTGCAGGTATTAAAGCCTGCAACTTTTGCCTTTCTCAATCCCTAATTCAAATAGTCAACTTTTTTGCTTTCCAGACAACCCATATCATTTACCTTCTCTACTTGACTTATGTCTTGTTTCTGATCCGTAACTATCTGAACCATGCTGTTTTTAAACATGGGAGAAATTTTGAGCAACCAATCAGTTCAAAAATTACCAATTAGGTTTAAACTGTAAAACAAAACAAGCCGGCACAAAGTCAATTTGAATTTAATAGAAGTCTTTGTCTGCTAGTATGTTTAGATCTTAAACCATTTATCTTAGTTGAAAGACCTGGGTTTAAAAACCTTTGTTTAAAAAATACATTATTTCAACCTCCATCATCCGACTGCATATATAGGTCTGCTCTTCAAAACCTTTATACTTAAAAACTTTATACTTTAAAAGACAATGCTTGCTTTTTGCATTACTTTTTATTAGATTCACAGTTTTGATTATGTAATTAAATTTTAAAAAGGTGTTTTTTTTATGTTTGTTAAAGACTTATCAGTTAATTTTAAATTGTATTAACAGAAGTTGAAAAAATAACTAATGTTTCTTATTAGGATATGATATGAAGTGATTATGTACGATTGATTATTATTGCGTGAAACTATAAAATATATAACTGATAAATAAATATAGTTATAATTAAATGATGATAATAGTTAGAACATATATAAAACAACTTTCAGATACATCAAAATACAAAAACATGTTCCCTTAAAATACAAAAAAAAATTTAAATTTAAAACTTTGCACACTTATAGAGAGTCCTAACCCTTGTTAGCTGTGCCTCAAATTATGTAGAATTGATCCACAGCTCTGCACCAACATATTGTGTCACCAAAAAATAAAGTATTTAAACATTTTCGTATTAGTATTTATGTGGACTGTATTAGTATATTTGTACGCGTGTACAAATAATGACTTTCAAAGAATTAAAGAAAATATTAAATAATAATAATTAAAATTTATATTTATTAATTTCATATTGTATTCATAAGATAAATATAAGTAGCTAAGAAAATTAATAATTGCATTTAAAACAACAACCAAAAGTTTTAGAGGAGGGGGAAGGGGGTACAAATTTGTTGTGTAGTTTTATAGAGGTGGGGGTCAATAAAGCATAGTGATTTGTTACTAGGGAGGGTTCTGAAATTGTCAAAAATTGTGTGATGTAATTTTTGGGCGACCCCTATTCAAGTATTCATGTTTTATATATTTCTTTGTTCTTTTTATTAAAATGGTAAACAATGCTTGATCACACACGAAAATTTGTGCTTAAGTTTGTTTGTTTTGCTTTCAAATAGGTTAAGATATGGTGCCAGCTAGAAGAGGCTTAAATCTTGCAAGAATTAAAAATTTGAAGAATATCTTCCTCCTGCAATCTGTGTTAGATGTATACAAATTCATCTAAATTTAGATTTAGACTGCTAATGTAGTTATTAAGCACTGAATTTATTGCTAACAATCAAGGTGAATAACCTAGCAAAAACCTTCCCAGACTCTACGAAAAAGTTTTAAAGAGTTTTTTTTCGGGCTTTGGAGCAAGTGTTAGAATCATTTCATGCTTCATCAGGTTACAAGGTATCTGGAGTTTACAAACAAATTTGGGTCATGATGACCAAGTCATTATTTGTAACTTCATAAAAAAAAATTAACTAGTCTATGCAACCTAATGCATATAAAGAATAAACAAATAAAAGGTTTGGGGTGTTATGTTTCGAAATAGGCCTTGGGTTAGTAATTTTTCATATTATTATTAATAGAGTTTTTTTTTTAAATGGTAAAATTGTGATCGTTTTCTAAGACGTTGATAAATGTTTTTAAAAATTTATTTCATGTTCATAAAAAAATCAAAAAGCCTGTACAAATATTTTTTAAGAACACTTTTTTTAAAACTTTAATTTCTAACTGCAATAGTAGTGGTAATAGAAACCTGTACTTTTATAACAATTTGTGAAAGATAACAAATACGTTACGTTACGTACGTTATTTAAAAATAAAGAATGTTAGCGTTGCAATGGGATTTTTTTTTACTTATAGGCTCACTTAAAACGCTTTTTACTTAACTTTAGGACTTATGTTTTCATATTTTTCTAAATCACAAAATTCTCTATCGTAATCAGTTTAAAAGTAAAAATGGGGATGGGGGGGGGGATTGGTTAGGGAATTAAAAACTTTAGTAGTACCATTAATAAGTCCTGCAAGCTTTAAATTTTCATTGAGATAGTTTGCGTGAATTAAAATACTGTCTATTAGACACTAGATAATCGGTATCGTGTAAGTCGATACGGAGAACGACGGTCACGTATTATGTGGTATCGCTTATATACTGTTGATACCATCAGAATCGGTTTATTACCACTTTAACCCAATGGCACTGACGTCTAAAATCAAAAATATATATATACTTTGTTATAACCTACTGTCAATTTTAGGGTATGAAATCAGTACCCGAAATGATATGTTTGTTAAAACGTGTTTGGTGCAGAACATACATTATATAAAAATAATATATTATTATATTATATAAACATTATATAAAAAAAAAAATTAAAACTATTCTAGATATTTAATTTATTCCACTTTTCTCCACTTTCCCCTACTCAGTTATTATATAAATTTATTGTTCCACTTTTCTCCACTCTCCCCTACTCAGTTATTATATAAATTTATTGTTCCACTTTTCTCCACTCTCCCCTACTCAGTTATTATATAAATTTATTGTTCCACTTTTCTCCACTCTCCCCTACTCAGTTATTATATAAATTTATTGTTCCACTTTTCTCCACTCTCCCCTACTCAGTTATTATATAAATTTATTGTTCCACTTTTCTCCACTCTCCCCTACTCAGTTATTATATAAATTTATTGTTCCACTTTTCTCCACTCTCCCCTACTCAGTTATTATATAAATTTATTGTTCCACTTTTCTCCACTCTCCCCTACTCAGTTATTATATAAATTTATTGTTCCACTTTTCTCCACTCTCCCCTACTCAGTTATTATATAAATTTATTGTTCCACTTTTCTCCACTCTCCCCTACTCAGTTATTATATAAATTTATTGTTCCACTTTTCTCCACTCTCCCCTACTCAGTTATTATATAAATTTATTGTTCCACTTTTCTCCACTTTCCCCTACTCAGTTACTATATAGATTTACTATTTCAAATTACTAATCGTTTATAAAAATAAAATACAAGCTCTCGTGAAGGCTCGAGCTGCGGTACCAAATGATACTATCGGTACCAAACGATGACAACGTAACCAATACATTTGATACCAGTATCGAGTGATCTCCTTACTGATATTGTAAGGTATCGCCCCGATACTAGATGATAAACCGAGACTCAGTACCAGTTATCTAGTGTCTACTGTTTTTTACTTTAATAACAACGTTGATTTTTAATTCTACTTGATGAGAAATAAATTGTTTTATTTTTTATTTACAGTAAATTATAATGTAGTAAGTGTAGTGTATAAATAATTGTGAAAATATTTCTACTGAAATAAGAAAGTTTAAAAATATATATTTTTTAAAATTTTTCTTAACACATTTTTTGAATGGATATTTTGTAATGGTTGTCGGTGTTTTTACAGAGGTTTAATGTATGCTTTTATTATTTCTAATTTAGATTATAACCGTTGGAGCGTGGGTTGTTTCCACAGCTTTTTTTGGAGTCTATGAAATGGCTATCAACACAATATTTCTTTGTTTTCGTAAGTTTATTTCCATTGTTTTCTTTACTTTATTAATTTATTTTTTATTAGATTAATGTGATGCTTTTGATTACGTTTTATTAAATTAAAAATTTAAACATAGTGGAAGACTGCGAGAGACATGATGGATCACCTGATAAGCCATATTATATGTCAAAAAAGCTGATGAAAATATTAAATAAAAAAAATAAAAAGGCGATTGATGAAAAATAAACTACTTGGTGTGAGAGTTGACTACGACAATTTTTTTATTAAAAGCTATTGATTATATTTTATACTTCAATTGGGAAGTTTTGTAATACCTCAGTTTTGTATGTGTAAGAAATTTGTTAACCAGATAATTTTATGTGTAGGGAATGTGTGGAAATGAAACGTTTGACATGACAAACGAAATTACTTAAAATATTTATTGTTTTTACAGCTGTTTGATATGTGTAATTTATTAAATATTAAATTTTTAATAGTAAATAATTGATTTATATTTGCGATTTTGTATTCATAGTTATGACTAATTAATATAAAAAGTTTTTTGTTTTGCATACCCCTCTCTAATTATTTCCGCTTTTTTACCCCTTTTTACTACCCCTTTTGACTTTTTTGTTTTAATGTTTTTAAGTTTTTTGTAATATGCATTTTCCTTTTTCAGTTAATAAAATCGCTGTCTAGCGCAATGGTACCGTCGCTTTAATTTTTTTCTTAAAGTCACGGCAGTGATTTCTGATTGGTTGGTTTTTTTTCCTTTTATTTAAAAAATGCATGCCTAAATGCAACCCTTAATCGATGTATGTGCACTCCACTGCGTCTATCCCTTAATCAGTCGATGTATGTACACTCACTGCGCCTATCTCTTTATCAGTCGATGAATGTAAATAATAAAAATCAATGTAACTTTCGATATGCAACAATATTAATAACTTTCAATAGAAAATAGTTAAAAAACATTTTAAATTTTCCTAAGTGAAGGTCTCGATCTCGGATCATCGTAAAAGATGAACCGGGGAGATACCACAATGCTAAACGGACAATGTAAAGGTGCAATTCTTTTTAAATTTTTAGAAATAAAACTAAATATCACAAAGCATATAAATCAATGTGAGCGATGTCAGAAAACCTCCAACAGAAATCTTAAAGTCTCTCCTGCTTTAAAACCTGTTAAAGTGGAACAGCAAGTAATGAAGCAAGTTGGTGTGGATTTAAAGCTGAACCTCTAAGCAACAAAACAGCAGTATCAGTAGCATCCTTTTTCTATAAGGTTATATGCAGACATGGTTGTTTTAAAATATAAATCAATGACCAAGGTCGGGAGTTCGTAAACTCTGTATCTATTGCATTACATGACATGATAGGTACTCAGCAGCATGTTACCTCGGCTTACCATAAAGACAATGGCCTTGTAGAGAGACAGAACCAAACAATTAAGAAAGCAATCATTAAGATCTTAAATGAAAATATTCAAAATTAGTGTCAGTTTTGGATAAAATCCTTTTTGCTCTAAGTGCATAATTCAATGGGGTACTCACCATTTTTTCTTATGTATAACCGACAATCCTGCCTTCCAATCGATGTAAAATACATAGATACACTCAATGATGGTGAATATAATTCTGTATATGAACAGGTTTTACAAAAAGCTTTAGAAATGAAAAGAGAAATTGGAGAAAAAGCCATGAACAATATTGTTTGTTCATAAAAGAAACAAAAAATTGACTATGACAGAAAGCATGCAACAGCATCAAAGTATTGCGTTGGTCAGAAAGTACTTTTAAGAAATCTTAAAAGAGATGGTAGGAAAAGTGCAAAAATGACTTTCTCGTGGCTGGGTCCATATGAGATTCTGATATTTTATAAAATTCTGCAGGCTTATTAAGTAACAGTAAAGAGAATAACACATTGCAAAAAAAATTCTCTCTACGTCATCTTAAACCATTTATTGAAAAGGAAAGTAATTCAAAAATGTCTGAATTATTTTTAGAACTGGTGATAAAGGTGAGTTTCAACGACACCTCAACCTAATGAAACATCCCTCCAAAGATATTTGCCAGAAAATTGCTGAAAAACTTGCTCTCAAAATACTTGTTATGCTAGATCTTATTGATGGAAAAGAAAATGATGTACCTTTGAAAATGCATGCATGCAAAGGTGATGGAAATTGTTTTTTTCGAGCAATTTTGTTTTTGCTGTCAGGTTCTGAATGTCAACATGTATGTGTTCGCGATCTGGTTGTAAAACACATGACAACAGAACCTTGCTCCAGTCTCTTATCAAAATATTTAGGTGATGATTTGGAAAGTTATCTCACCAAAAGTGGTATGGCCGCAGATGGTATATGGGCTACAGATGTTGAGATTCTTGGTACTGCAAATCTTATTGGAATTGATATAGCGGTGTGGTCATTCATAGGACAAAAACTAACATGGCTAAAGTATCTAGCTTCCACTAAACTTGACCAACAAACATCTCATACTATTCTTTTAGAAAATAAAAACAATCATTTTAATGTTGTTTTGTCACTAAAAACTTTAAAGTGAGAAAAATTGGTACTGAAATAAAATTTTGTTGGTTTCACTTGTTTTTCAGGTTATTTTAGAAGTATTTACAGTCCTATTGGAAGTATATCTGAATCCATTCGTCAGATATATACGTCAATAATTTATGGCCTTCATTTATTGGTTAACTTATTTGATAAATGCTCCTAAATGTAAAATCTTCTAATGCTAAGAATAAGGGAAAATGGATAACTTTACATAAAAAAGTGAATCAAAATCTAGCTTAGAAAGTAAACTATCATTTAATGTATGCATTAATTAATAAAAGTTTTATAGGAAGATAAATTGAAGTACTCTTAAATTATATAAAACGTGAATATTTTTACCCGCCCCTCCCACAAACTTTAACATTTCTTCTTTACTTGATGACAGTAAAAAAATAACAAGGTCAGTAAATTTTTAACGGAGTAAAATATTATCATGACACCGGGTTTTGCATCTATTTAAGACAAACATGACATCCATTTAAATTTAAAAAAATTCCATGAAATTAAAATGATATAATATTAATAAGAAATAAATTTAAATAAATATGCAAATAAAACCTTTTTTTTTGAATAATATAGAATGTTGAGATGCGTTAAATGTTTTAATTAAAAATCGCGGTTGTTTTAATTGAAAATCGCGATTATTTTAATTGATTGTCACGATGCACCGTGGGACGAAATCCCGATTTCGTGGCCAAAAGTCAAATTTTTGAGTTTTATATTTTCGTCTTTTTACGTTCAGATCTTGTTTACAGATAGTCCTAGAACAAAATTCCGAAAAGGGCAGATATATACCTGCTCTAAGGTGGCCTCGACATCAGTTAACATTTAGCCCCCGTTCGGTACGCACTAAACAAGTGGACACGTCGAAAATTTTTTGCCTGTTTTAAAGTGCTGTTAAACTAAAGAAACTATTTCAATTGGAAATCGGCAAAATGGAATCACTTTCTGGAGGTATGTAGAATATATGTTTATGCACAGTTATTGCTAATGTTAATTGTTTTAATATTTAAATCGCGCGACAATTAAACATAAAAAATTGTAAATCTTTTATCTAAAATCGATTTTCTAATGTAGTTTTAAAAATTTAACCGCAGTTATCCACCTTCTTTCAACAAGGAATTGATAGTGTATAGTGTTAAATATAACATATTAAAAAACTGGCTGCCATTAAGTGTCATTTTAATAGCGAGACTAGTTTTTATGGAGGAATGCGTGGTGCGACTACAATCTACTAACATAGATTAATGTCTTATAATGGTCATGGAAATCAGTGAATTAACATTATTTAATGACACTAATTACATTTTAATACAATAAATTATTATTTTAAATATTTGCTTTACAAGTTACTTCTCGTTCCGTTTTATAATAATCTCAAAATTTTATAAAATAGTCCTCCAAGAACTCTCAGCAGTTATAACTGTATTTTTTTTACAGAGTCTTCCAAATCTTCAAATATGGAATTGTCAAGAAAAGATATATTCTTTATGGTGAAAGGCACAATAATGAATTTGTATTCATTAAAAAATGAATATAAATTCATCATTGATGTTTTGACAGATGCAATTTTAAAAAAAAATGGAACATGTGACACAATTAGGCGAGGATGAAATGTCATCATGACAGTTATTTGCAAATTTTCGATCAAGATAGAGAGCAGCAGGAAAATGGGAAGAATTTTTTCTGAAAAAAAATGAAGAATGGTTGAAGGGCACAGTACAATTTTCGAAATTATCCAATAATGAATGCACAACACCTGAGCAGATTGTGAAGAATGATAATAAAAACGGAACATGTGGGGCAACCTTCGCAATCCTTTGCTTTATTTAGTGATAAATCAAAGAGGCGAAAGACTCAAGAAGTACGTTCTAATTTTTCTACAGAAGAATTGGCATATGCTGCTCAAATGAGTTTAAGGACTTCTGGTCAAGTACATGCTGCTCAAGTTGATAAAGATGTCACGTCAACAACCCCAACAAGAGCCTCAAAATATATATCCGCTGTTCGTTCACAAATTGAAGTACCTTTAACCCCAGACAAAACACTTTCTTTAATGATCGAGAAAGGAGAATCAAAGCACTCTTATCAACTATCAAGAAATTTAGCTAAAGCACATAAATGCAAATCATACCCATCACACCTTAAAGTAGAAAAAGCAAAAAAACGTTGTTATCCATCAGTTGTGTACACAACCGTTAGTGAGTCGTGCGCACAAATTGAACTACAGGCTTTACTTGATACCACATCTAGAATTATACAACTTTAGGCTAATGTCATTGATACTCTAAATCCGGAATATCTGCAAAAATTAGTACTTCACTGTAAATGGGGATGTGATGGAAGCAGCGGTCAAAGTGTTTATAAACAAAAGTTTACTGAGACTGAAAAATCTGATGAAAGCATTTTTTATACTTCTCTTGTACCTTTACAATTAATACACAATAATCACGAGACGGATGAAGCAACTATTGTGTGGAAAAATACTAGACCATCATCTCCGCAATTCTGCAGACAAATACGATTGCAGTTTGTACATGAAGATGTACAGCCAATATTGAAAGAAGTTAAAGACATTGAACTGCAGATTGAGGTTCTTGCACCACATGCTAATTAACAAAATGGAAAATCCATTTCAGTAACTTATTGTATGTCCATTACGATGATAGACGGTAAAATCTGTAATGCAGAAACTAATACCACTTCGACACAACGCTGCTTTCTGTGCAAAGCTTTTTCTAAAGAACTTAATGACATCAACAACATTATAAAAATGGACATTACTACAGATAATTTAAGATTTGGCATATCTACATTGCATGCATGGATTCTTTTTTTCGAGTACTGTTTGCATGTGTCGTATAAGCTAACAACTGAAAAGTGGCAAGCTCGTCGAGAGGAAGATAAAAAGAATGTGAAAATACGTCAGGAAGAAATACAGACTCAATTTAGGATAAAACTGGGGCTTATCGTTGATCGACCAAAGCCAGGATATGGAAGCTCTAACAATGGAAATACAGCGCGCCACTTTTTCCAAAATGCTGCCATATCTGCTGAAATAATAGGAGTCGATGAAAATTTAATTCCCCAATTTCATGTTATTTTGCAGGTAATTTCGAGTGGGTTTGATATAGATGATGAAAAATTCAAAGACTTTTGTGTAAATAATGCCCATTTATTTGTTTCTTTATATCCGTGGTATTACATGCCTACATCTGTACATAAAGTGTTGATCTTTCTGAAGATGCCCAAGAGTCACGCAATAAGAACATTAAAAACTTCAGATTACATCATTCAAGAAAATGCTCAAGAGAATCGAATATGAGAGACATTTTTAATAGGCTCTTATTAACATCAGATCCATTTCTCTCGAGCATCAGGAAATTGCCCCAAAGACTGGCAAAATCTCTACATCAAGAAGCTATACAACTGTTAAAACAACCTGAAGTCACCAGACAAGGAACGATTCCGATTTAGATACAAGTGGTTCAACATCAGTTTCCGAATCGAATGATTCGAACATTGATGAATATGACAAACGTGATTTTTGTTACTAGAATTAAATAAACAATTTTTTACATATATGTGGCTTAATCTTTTAGCAATTTAAGAAAAATAATAAAATTAAAATTATAAATTTCTGCTTTTTTATTAATAGTATAAGTTAAGAAATAATTTTACAATGATTTTGCTCTAATTTAACTCCTGAATCATTAGCAATGACCTCGAAAACCAAACTACATGAGATTTCATATTTTCAAGGTATGAACAGTTTTGGCCGCCATATTGGAGCCGCCATTTTGAATTTTTTTAAATCTGACAACAGATTCGTAATCAGCGACCTCGAAAACCCTTATGTAGGTTATTTGGGAATTTTGGCTACAAAATCGGGATTTCGTCCCACTGTGCGATGTTTTAAATTAATGTCATGGTTGTTTTAAATGGATGTCATATTTGCTTTAAATGGATGCAAAAACCGGTAAATTAATAAAACTTGAAAAATGTTATTTTTGCATCTTTTAATAACTTAAAGTTTTTTATTTTCAAATTTATCACCATCATTTTTATTCTATTAACTTTGCGTTTAGTTCCTCTGTTCATTTAATGTTTTTCTTCAATTTTTAATCTTTGATGTTTTAATTGTTTTCACTTCTTTTATTTTATTTTATTTTTCAAATCTTCTAAACAATTTTTTATTTGTTTTTCTTTTGCTCTTCTATCTATTTTTCATATTTTCACCATTAAAAAAATACTTCCTCCATTTGCGATATACTTATATACCATATACTTCAGTGACGGATCCAGGAATTTTAGGTGGGGAGGGGGGAGGAGGGGATATAGAAAAATATTGTTATTATGTATCTTATTTGCGTCTCTTAAAAAAAATAAGGACCTCAATTTCAAAGACATTTTAGGACTTTCAGACCCTGGTGGTGGGAAAAGCATGCCCCCATCCCTATCTAATTACATTTTTAAATTAGTTGTCAGACTAATTTAAAACATGGTCGTTTGTACGAGGAAAGTTATTATACGCATGCGCAGTGGAATTACATTTCTGGAAGAATTTTTAAATGGCTACGGTAACAGCATTATAAAAACTAATCATTGACAACGAGTAATTTGTTTAATTTAAGATAATTAAAAAGGTTTTTAACTAGTTTTTTCATGAAATTATTTTGAAAATAACTTGCAGCTGAACGAAGAAATTTTTCAAATAAAATACAAGACCTCTGAATATGAATATCTACTTTCAGCTAAAGCAACTTTAGTGTTTTTGTTTACAATTTTTAAACCTTTTTTAAAATATTTTTGAGCGTAGGACTTTTTTATTTAAATTTATTCAGCAAGATGAACCTTTTATCTTTTTTGTGTTTTCTGCTTATATGAGGATTCAATTTATATTATAGTAGATATTCAATAGATATTTTAGTGGGCAAACATCCTGAAGTAGAAAAGTTTTACAAAATCTTCCTTGTAAACATTATCAAAACATGACAGCTATGTGTATATATACACGGAAATAATACATATAAATGTATATAAATATGTAAATAATGTATATATATGCATATAATATATACATACAGGGCCGTGCACAGATTTTGGGGGCCCCAACCCCCCCCCCCCCGTCCTCCAAAAAAAAAAGTCTGTTCAAAATTTTTGATCTTATTTCTCACATACAATTGTAATTAAGTAGTCCAGCTTTTGTTTCTTACAATATTTTTTTGTCTTTGGTTTTGAAAACTCTTCAATCACATCATGGAAATCAAGATTTTGTGCTAATAGACACTCAATACTAAAAATGGCAGGATTACTTGTTTGTTCTTGTTCCATAGTTGACCATAAAAAATTGAAGCAAAAGTAAGCAGTGCAATCACTGAATTTTTTAAGAGTTTCCCTCACTTCTGTGATTTTGTGTAACAAGTCGAATGGGAAAAGTGGTTTTTCTCCAAAGTTTGCAGAATGATATTATTTTATGTGAAGCAATTTTTCTGTCAGTTCATTTTCAGTCATGTCATTCTTTATCATTGCTTCATACAGTTTTTGATATTCTCACAATATAGTAAAGATTTCTTGGATGGCTGTGAAACGAGCAGTGAGTCTCCCAATCACAGAATCAAGAATGTAATAAAAAATCGCTCCGAAATGTAGCTTCCTCTCCTGATTCTGTTTTGATTGATTCCATGAAACGTTCATTAGCTTCAATTTGCTCCCAAGCAAAATCTTTGCGCTTCACTTTTTGGTGGATTGGAAAATTAGAACTGATTTCTGCAGTATCTGCAGCTAGTTTAGATTTTTTAAAAATTGTCGGTCATTCCTCCAAAACAGATTTAAGGTGACTGATGATGTCCATCATGTTCCAGATTGCCTGTAAAAGATACGCCATGGAGACTCTTTCCAGTATTTCATTGGGTTGTGGACTAGCAAAGGAGATTTTATACACGCTTTGAACAGTTCCAAAGAAAGTTTCAGCATCTGTACAGCTTGAGGCAGCATTCTGTTCAAACAAATTCAATTAATGACAACCACAGGTTGATAATATAGACAATGGGTTCTTTATTTGTAGAATTTCTTGAACACCTTTGACATGTTGGCTCCATTGTCATAGCCTTGGCCACGGCAGTTTTCAAAATAAATTTCTAGAGTTTTCTAAATTTAGAAAAGCTACAAAAAGACCAATAAATTCATTTTGAAAACAATTACTGGTGCAATGCACCTGAAACCATTGATCCTTGTCCCGCAATTGTTTAACTTTCATCACATGTCTCGAGAATTGGTCATAATATGAAATTAGTTTCAGCAATCCTAAGAAATTTCCATTTGAGAATCTCCAATTAGGTCAGATTTTCCGCAAAAAGCCAATCTATGTTCACAAAGAAACAGTATTACATCCAAGACTTGTTCTATAGTTTTTCTCCAAGCAGCTGCTTCGTTGAGGATTTGGCGATTCACATAATGTGGAAATGTGAAACTTGAACTCAAGGTAAAAATAATTGAATTAGAAAACAAAATACTGCTGTCTTTGCTAGGCTAAATACAAGCCAATCTCGCGAAAAGGATTCTTTATTGGGCATTTTGATTTTTAAAAACAGACATTGGAAATATATAATTTTAAGTACCTTTTGGCATATCTAGTGGAAAGGGAACATAACCAGCCCTGACAAACTTAAGTAAAAAGCTAAGTAACAAAACTAAGTAACTAAAAAATTGAAAAAAGGAAAAAACTTTAATTCTAAAGTCACCAATCAATTTATATATATTTATATATGTATATATATATATAATATATCAGCATATTATATGTAATATATCAGTATGGTATATTACATATAATATTGTGTGTTTATCATTATTAATTTATAAATTAAATTATAAAATCAAGCGAATCGCCTGTAAAAGCAACTGTTCATTATACGCCACTTTTAAAGTTAGTCTTGAACTAGGTTTGATCGCATGACAACATTTTCTTAATATTCAAGATCAGCTTAGAAATAAAATTTATAAACAATAGCTTTTCAAGACCAGGGTTATTTCTTTTGACTATGATAAAACTTGCTTGCTCCATTATTGGCGGCATTAATTATTTGTGCTGCATATTTGTGTGAAAAGTTGTAACTGATTTGCTTTGAAGTGTAAGGATAAAGGGACGAAAAAAAAAACCCCGGAAGTTTATTGCAGTTCTGCGAGTAAATTTTTAGTCAACCACTGGTGGGGGCTCCCTATCGGAGCCGGTGCCCCGAGCAATTTACTCGTGTGACTCGCCCTCTGCACGGCCCTGTATACATATATATATACACATTATTTACATATATATACACACATATATACTATATATAATATATATATATATATATATATATATATATATATATATATATATATATATATATATATATATAATATATATATATATATATATATATATATATATGTATATATATATATATTTATATATATGTATATATATATATATATATATATATATATATATATATATATATATATATATATAAATATATATATATATATATATATATATATATATATATATATATATATATATATATATATATGTAAATAATGTATACATATATATACATATAATATATGTATATATTATATACATATATTATATATATACATTATTTACATTTAATATACATTATTTATGTATTACATTATTTACATTTAATAGTCTAAAGTTAATTCTAAGCCAACATTAGAAGGCTTTATTCTCCATATATTAATATGCAAACTAAAATATACAAATAGATTAGTTTTAGTATACACATAATTAAACTCAACAAGGGTAATAAAAATTATAAGAATCAGCACATTTTACCATAGCGGCATTCCACGTCAAGTGGAGTCAACCCATCCGACATCACCGACTCAAGTCAACCCATCCAACATCACTGACTCGGATTTTGATGAAAATTGGCTCACGTGTTGGGCATATGGACAGAAGAAAAACACGTAAATTTTTTTGACTTAGGTCAATTATTTCCTGAGATATGACCCTTCAAAGTTTTGACCTTTTCACTTGACCTTGGTTATTTAAAATGTCATAACTTTTTTGCCATAATACTTAGGAAGTTGATTTTGGTGGCAGACAGAAGCTCTTACACAGACGAACAACTTTATGTCAAAAAGTTATAAGTTCAATAGAAAAAAAGTTATTGGTCATTTGACCTTTGACTCTGTTCGATGGCAAAGTTCAAAGGTCATAATTTTTTTTTTACACATTGCTTTTTCTATTGTCCCATACAAAAATCTTTTTGGGATTCCCATAAACAGCTTTGGGATTAATATTAATGTATAAGTAGGTTCTAAAAATTTAATATTTATCGGCCTCACAAATGTCGTATTTTGAGGTCATTTTCTGTAAATAACCTATTGTAGATATATATGAGGCGCCTCACATGAAAAGCTACCAAGTCTTAGTTTCTAGTTACAGAGATATTTGACATAATAGTTAGTCAGGTCAAAAAATTCAAAAACGAGATTATTGCTTTTTTTTATAGTTTCATCATATTACAATACATATTAGGTGTTTTTTTGTGAAAAAATTTTTTTGGTAGTTGCAAAAAAGGATTTTTTTTTAATGTGGAAAAGTTACCAACTCTTCATCAGAACTGTTTTGATGATGTTCTCTCCTCTAGAAGTAAAGAACTCCTTGTTAATTATTTTTTTATGCTGTATTATTAATGTTTTAGCGTGCCAGTATATAATACTTTTTATTTTTGATCAATAATCGTTGAAAATCCTAAGAAGTTATTGAAAATGTAACTTATTTGTATGTTATTTATTAACCCTTTAAACCGAGTAGGGTGACCAAATATTTTATTAAATTTTTTGTTATATTTTTAATCGTAGTACCAACAATTATTGATTGATAAAACAATTATTAGATTAAATCAAGAAATAATATTAAATATGCTTTTCTTTGTTGAATTCCTTTTAATATGTGCTACTTTAGAAACAAATTGATTTCAAATGCTGACGTAATAAGCCCTCTTAATTCATAAATGTAACTATGTATTGCGGTTTTTTTGTATTTAAATATAAGTGCATGACAGTGATGTTCATACACACCAAATTAATTATAACAAATAAACAACTATTTGTTGCGAAATTTCTGCTAGTATTTCAAACCAACGATAAGAACCAACTCACGTTAGGTGTAGAAAAAAGTTCAGATAAAATTAAACTTTAAGTTTGATTTTAATGACTCGTATAATATTGATGGTTTTTAGTTAATATGAATCGTAAATCCAGTACTTCTAAAAATGCTGATATAGCAAAGCTTTTGAATAGTTGTGGAACGATGGTTTAGAGACATTAGAAGTCAACGATGCTCTGCACGATTTCTTTGAATATAGAGATCGTGAAAATGATTTCGATGATGATTTTTTTAATGTCTGATTTATCTTATAACCAAGTATCTAGCAACGATGAAGCAGCGATAAATGAGAATCAACCTTTAACCTCGACTTTGCACGATGAACCAATGTGTGAGAATGTACCTTTGGCTTCAACTTCAAAGGATGAACTGACGATCCAAAATTGTTGTTCTTGATAACACCATCAAGACAATAATTCCTCTCCGTTCACTTTACTCACAGTTATTTGAAAATAAAGATGAGGAAAAAATACAAAAATTTATAAAATCTGGTTGTGGATGTAATCAAGGAGTAAAAAATAAAAACTGTATGGCGCGCTTCTCAGATTAAGAAATACGCGAATACAGACTACAATGTTTTGAGATTGATGGATGTTTGAACATGAAAACAAACTGAATGACAATATTGTTGCCCAGTTGAGTGCTCTGCTTCACACGAGTGAAAAGCTAATATGTTGTAATCGTTATGAAGATCAAAATGAACTTCGATCAAAAACACTGATGGATTATCGGTTTCACGGATACAAGATATGTTTGAAAACATTCCTGTTATTGCATGAGATTGGTCGTAAGCGTCTCCGTCTACTACGCAGGCGAGTCGTTAAGTTTGGAATTGCTCCCATAGACATGGCAATACTGGAAGACAACCCAAAAATACTTGTACAAAAGTAGATGCCACAGCAGTTTTTCAATTTATAATGAATTATGCTGAAAACAATGCACTAGTTCTACCCGGAAAAACTCGAGGAATAAGAGATCATCGGATGATGCTTCTTCCGTCATGGGAGACAAAGAAAAGTATACAAGAAAAATATAAATCTGCATGTGAATTGTCTGGAATGCATTCGCTGCAAATTATAGCTTTCTCGAGGATTTGGAGAATGACCTTGCCTTTTATTGTTATCCAACGTCCGCGCTCGGACTTATGCAGTGTGTGTTAGAATAACACTATAAAAATATCTGAAATGGTTAATCTAGAAGTAGAAGTCAAACGAGATAACTGAGATGTTAAAACATCTAAAGTTAGTTGAGAAAGAGCGTTCCGTTTATCATGATTGTATCAAACTGGCGTAAAAAAAATGAAATTTTACACATTTCTTTTGACTATGCACAGCAAATCTTTCTACTAAACTTACCAGATCAACCTAGACCTATCTATTTTTTAACTCCGTTTAAAGTTGGGATTTTTGGTATTGCAAATGAATCGGCCTGTCTTCAGCACAACTATGTGATACCTGAAAACATGTTACCGGAAAGGGTGCAAATTGTATTTTGAGTATGATTCATCACCTTGCTGAACATGAATGTTCTATCAAAGATACCCTGTATTGCCATGCTGACAACTGCTTAGGGAAAAATGAAAACAACATTGTAATGCAGTATTTCTCTTGGAGAGTAGCTGTTGGGTTAAACCAAAAAAAAACTATTATGTTTTTGCCTGTGGGTCACACGAAATATTCTCCAGATGCAAGATTTGGGATTCTGAAATCCAAGTTTCGGCGAAGTAAAGTAGCTTCGGTCAAAGAGTTTGCTGCCTGCATAGAAGCTAGTACTCCAATTTCAAAATCGAATAAATCAGTCATCGTCGGTGACGAGAATGGTTAAATTTTTGTTACAACATATGATTGGCAAGAACAGTTTTTGCCTAATTTTAAAACAATTCCTAATATCAAGCAATGGCACTCTTTCACATTTCAATTTGATAAACCTGGAGTGATTTCTTGTAAGATTGATTCGGACATTGCGGAGGTAGAATTCCAAATACGGCAACACCAACTCATCTCAAAAGTTACCACGCCACAAATATTACAACCTAAACTTCTCTCACCAGAAAGACAATGGTATCTCTGCGATAACATCCGAATTTTTGTCCCAGAACGCGGGAAAGATTTAATTTGTCCAAAGCCACAAGTTGACAGGATAACGTGTGCCCATGTTTTTTATTTTTTAACCTACCATCATTACGAGAAATAAAATACGGATATATTTGACTTAATATTTAGGCTTTAAACAGTGAAAACATCACTAATTATCTTAAATTATTTTTTAATTCTAGGTCACAGCAGCAAATGTTCGCAAAGCAGTTA
The DNA here is from genome assembly GCF_038396675.1 of Hydra vulgaris. Classification (NCBI taxonomy): domain Eukaryota; kingdom Metazoa; phylum Cnidaria; class Hydrozoa; order Anthoathecata; family Hydridae; genus Hydra; species Hydra vulgaris. Next base: position 39,032,150 of record NC_088921.1, read on the forward strand.
AAGAGACGGTTGGCAATCTAGATTTTTTGATGGGTTTGCCTCCGGTTAAAAGAAAGCCGTCCACATGTTCTTACTGTAAACAAGTTGGACATATAAATAAAATGCTAAAAACAGTTCCAGTTTGCCCCAAACGAAAAGCAGATACAAAATTTTGTATTTAATAAAGATTTGATACCTTTTGATTTTTCAGTTATGTTTCTATTTTTTTATTTTTAAAAAGTTACAGAAATTTATTTTATGTGAAACTTTGTACCCGTAATTTAAACTGTATTATGAATTTAAAAATAGAAAATAACCACTAATTTCTTCATCAAACTAAATTTATAACATTTTTAAATTATGCAAACTTTCAATTTTAAATTTCTCAAAAACGCTATTCCGGTCGTTGTCCCGCACAAACAGCTATAACTTGGTCAAAAATAAAGATATTAAGTTAAATTTTTTTCTTTTTGATCATTTTTCTTTCTATTATACAGTAGTGCTAACAACTCCATTTCTAAGATTGGTCCCTTATCCTGTGAGGTGCCTCATATTATCAATTATTTACTTTTTTCCCTTTAGGTTCTTTTTTAGGTTTCTAGGTTGTAATTTAATTACTAGTACTATATATACATACTAAATCAGTATTTAATTATATGAGGCTTGAAGCTATATATATTTATATCATAATAATCAATTCATTTCCATTGAATAAGTCGTCATAAGACAACTTAGGAAGAAGTTTTTACCAACTTTCAAATTAACTTTAGATTTAAAATGGCATTTCAAGCGCAAGTAAAAGAGTTAAAGAAGAGACAACACTATTGTTATGATTCTTTCCAACACCATGAGAAAAAACAATATAAAACCTTAACGGTAGTTACTAGTCGGCAGGTACTATGTATCCCTTAAAACTTACAGCTGGAGCAAAATTATGTGATACTTGCCGAAAGAGGATCACTGGCTTACCTTTCGAAATAGGATTATATGATGATGAAAAGTATGCAAATTGTAATACAGAGTTAGATTCTCAAGGCAGTTCTCAAGTTATTTGTAGTGGCGAGGGAGATAAAAATTATCAGTGCCAGGAAGAAAAAATTTCAATTTTGAATAAATCCTTGTCATTATTGGGTGAGTCACCCTTGGATGAATACAAGTTACAAACTCTTAAAAGTTATATTCTGGAGAAAAAGAAAAAGCTTAAAAAACATGTAAAAAGAAAGTTAGACCTTTTATTACCTAATTCAGATGCTATTGCCATTGATACTTCAGAGGATTATGAATACGAAGCAACTAAAAAAAAAGTTTACAACGCATGTGCTGTTAAAGTGCTCCAGGATGAGTATACGAGGGTGGTCTGAAAAGTTTCCAACCTCGACGTGAAGATGGCAGCACTCGTAAATAAAAACAAGTGAATTTTGTTTGTTCATATGTTGATAGTTATTCACCAAAGTTTCAGCCATTTGAACACGCAGATGTTATGTAACAGTCATTTGAGTGAGTTGATGTGAGTAATTTTGTGAAAATAGACAAAATCGAGTATCGAGCTGTCATTAAATATTTGTTTTTGATAGGCAATACGCCTACGCAAATCAATGATGAGATGGATTCTGTGTATAGGGACTCTGCACCATTAGCTGAATTCAAACGTGGCCGTCAGAGCTTGGGAGACGATGAACGTTCAGGACGTCCAAAAACTGCAACTATTGATGAAAACATCGCCAAAGTTCACCAAATGGTGCTAGACGATCGCCGAATTAAAGTGAGAGAGATAGCAGAGGTTGTAAACATATCAAAAGAACGTGTTTGTCATACATTACATGAAAAATTAGGCAAAAGAAAGCTGTCCACGTGTTTGCTCACGTTAGATTAAAAACGTGTTCGAATGAACATTTCCAACGCTCTGTAGGCGTTGTTTAGGCGCAAGAAATCCGAATTTTGGCGACGATTACTTACTGTAGATGAAACATGGATACACAATTATACGCCCCAAACAAAAACACAGTCCAAACAGTGGGTTGCAAATGGGGAACTGGCTCCAAAAAAAGCAAAAACTGTTTTTTCGACTGGAAAAGTGATAGCAACTGTTTTTTGGGATAGCCGTGGAGTTATTTTAATCAATTATCCTCAAAAAGGAAAAACCATTACAGGATTATACTACGCATCATTGCTTGACAAGCTTAAGGAACAACTCGCGGAAAAACCGCCACATTTGCAGAAAAATAAATCCTGTTTCACCAAGACAACGCACCATCTCACACCTCAGCGGTTGCCATGGCGAAATTTCACGAATTACGGTTTGAACTGCTTGACCATCCTCCTTACTCACCAGATCTGGCCCCAAGCAACTTCTTTTTGTTCCCTCATTTAAAAATTGCGCTCGGAGGTCAGAGATTTTCATCAAATGAAGAGGCAATCACCTTCGTGAACAATTATTTTGCAGAGAAAATCGCCGAGTTTTTTTTAGACGGATTACAGAGATGGGAGCATCGCTGGGATAAGTATATAGAGTTACAAGGAGATTATGTTAAAAAATCAAAAATAAAATTTCGAAAAAATGTCTTTATCTTTGTTAGGTCGGAAACTTTTCAGACCACCCTCGTAAATCAACACAAAGTAAGAGTGAAAAGATCGTGATTTTGACAATATTTGTTGCTCAATGGAGTAATCGAAAAGTGATGAGAGAATTCAATTGTTCGCATTGACTTGTATCTCAAGCAAAAGAAGTTTTAATAACCAAAGGTGTTTTATCAACCTCTAACCCAAAAAAAGGGAAATCACTACCTGTACATGTGAAAGATATGGTAAAAAAGTTTTATTATTCTGACCCTGTTAGCCGTGTAATGCCTGGAAATAAAGATTTTCTATCTGTTATGGAAAATGGGGAAGAAAACATATTCAGAAAAAGTTATTTTTAAGTAATTTTAAGGAAGTTTATTAATTATTTTCAGAAAAGTATCCAAATATTAGAATCGAGTTAATCGGAGCTATGTCCAAAAGAATGTGTCTTTGCATGAGCAAGTGGTACTCACTGTGTGTGTATGTACCATTCATCAAAATGTTAAGCTCATGATAGTCGGATCACATATGGATAATTTACAACTAGAAGATGAACTAGAAACCCCTATTAAGAACTACAAACATGCTTTAGCTAAAATCCAATGCAATCCTTTCTTGCCAGCATGTCCTCTAGACGAGTGTAAAAATTACCCTGGAGTTGCTATACTAAAGGAATGGCTGTTGCAATGCTTTGAAATTAAAGGAGTTGAAGGAATTGAGAATAAACAGTGGACTACAACAGATAGGACCCAGCTTCAAACCTTTATCAGTCGAAGTATTAAAAATAATATATTTTAGTGATGACTGTGCAGCACAATACAAAAACTGCAAGAATTTATTAAACCTGTGCTATCACAAAGAGGATTTTGGTATTCCAGCCGAATGGCATTTCTTTGCCACAAGTCATGGTAATGCTCCTTGTGATGGAGTTGAAAGAACTGTTAAACGTGAAGCGGCAAAAGTAAGCTTACAACGTCCAAACCATGATCAAATAATGACCACTTATTAATTATATACGTTTGCTGAAGAAAATATCCATGGAATTTCCTTTGAATATCTCACTGCAATTGATTGGCAAATCGAATCCACAATATTGAAGAAAAAATTTTCGAATGCTAAAATGATTTCTGGAACCCAAAAACATCACTGCTTTAAACCATTATCTACAAATGAACTTCAAGTACAAGATTATAGTTCCAGTTCTGTGTCTAGAATTGAAAAAATTACGTCACAGAATGTTAGCCAGCTCAACTTCAGTTCAATTACTGGTTACATGGTTGTAGAGTATGATGAACATTAGTGGATAGGTTGTGGGTCGGAGAGCAATACAGAAAAAAGATAAGTAACCATGAACTTCCTTCACCCTCATGGTCCAGGTGAATTTTTCTCCTTCAGAGATCCTCCAGATATTTTTACCGTTAATTTGAATGATCTTTTGCCAGCAGTCGAACCCAAAACTACAACTGGTCGGTCATACTTCATTACTTCTAAGGAGTCTGAAAGAGCAACCAAAGCACTTAACTACATCATCGTTAACTATTATAGCTTTTTTAATTTATTATTAGCAAATATGTAATGCAATGATAATGGTGTAAATTTTATACTGCATTCAGTACTGTACTGCCATGTAGTTAAAACTAATAAATAAGGCATTTTTGTTATTTTTCAACAATATATATATATATATATATATATATATATATATATATATATATATATATATATATATATACAGGCCAAGTGTTACCAAATTATAGTATATTTGGTATACAGTAGCTATTATATAACCTAGGGCCTATGTTCAATAAATTACCTTAAAATACTGTATAATTATAGGTATTTAAATATTAATTTTTAGAACCTACTTATACTTTAATATTAATCCCAAAGCTGTTTATGGGAATCCCAAAAAGATTTTTTCATGGGACATCCACTCTAAAAAAAGCAATGTGTAAAAAAAAATGACGACCTTTGACTTTTGCCTTCGACCAGGGTTAAAGGTCAGATGACCAATAACTTTTTTTCTATTGAACTTATAACTTTTTTGACACAAAGTTGTTCGTATGTGTAAGAGCTTCTGTTTGCCACCAAAATCAACTTCCTAAGTATTATAGCAAAAAAGTTATGACATTTTAAATAACCAAGGTCAAGTGAAAAGGTCATAACTTTGAAAGATCATATCTCAGGAAATAATTGACCTAAGTCAAAAAAATTTACGTGTTTTTCTTCTGTCCATATACCCAACATGTGAGCCAATTTTCATTAAAATCCGAGTCGGTGATGTCAGATTTGATCAAAAATTGGTTCCACTTAACGTGGAATGCTAAATAATACTAAATAAACAAAATAAGTAAATAATTCAAATTGTTCAAATATAGTCATTTAAATATTTAGGAGGATTCCGAGATCTTCCTGAACAACGAGGGACTGATTCTTCAATAGAAATTCCGTTAGGATTTGTTGGAGAGAGAGAGTAGAAAAGTTTTGAGATCTTTTCGGATGGAGAGGCTCAGGTAAAGGGATTGTATCAGGTTCATTAAAGTTATCTTTATAGTTGTTATTTCCGTCATTATTACTGATTATATCAGCCATTGGTGCGAGATGTCTTGTAGCAACAGTGGTTTCACGTCAATCAGGCATTCTTACATGAAAATATTTACTATACCCTCTAAAACCTCAATCTCTTTAACCAGATATTGATACTGGCTGTGTTGAACATGTCTTTTAAGCAATACAGGACCCGAATTAGTTAATCATGTAGGAACAGAGTGTCCATTAGAAGAACGTCGACTGAATCCGAATAATCGTTCGAGAGGTGGAGCGTTAGTAGAAGTGCAAAGTTAGGAACGCATTGAATGAAGGACATCGGGTAAATCATGTTTTCAATTCATGGTAGGCAAATTCTTTGATTTGAAAGCAAGCAAAATTCCTTTCCAAATTATGCCATTGTATCTTTCACACTGACCATTACCCTGAGGATTTTAAGGACTAGTTCTACTCAGGTTGACACCTCGAGAATTAAGAAAATTGCGGGGCTCTGTAGACATGAAGGAAGTACCTCGATCTGAATGTATATAAGCCGGCATACCAAATAAAGTGAAAAGTTGAGTTAAACATTTAATTACGGTTGAAGTAGAGATATCATGACAAGGAAATACAAAGGGAAATCTTGAAAACTCATCAATAACTGTTAAAAAGTATTTGTTGCTAGATGAAGACGGAATAGGTTCTTTAAAATCCATGCTTAGTCGCTCAAAAGGTTGAGTAGATTTCATTAAAGTGTGGTTAAAATTGCTTACGTAGTATTTAGGTTTTCAGCACAAATTTGACACGAAGAAATGGTTTTTTTACATTATCAATTGAAAAAGGTAAATTTTTCGATTTTATAAAATAATGCATTTTGGTGATTCCAGGATGGCAAAGAGATTCATGTAGTTCCTTATGAGAGAGTCCGTTTATAGTGATAAAGCAACAAGATCTAGAGAGGGTATCAGCAACAAAATTGTAACGTCTAGGGCGATAAACTATATCATTGCTGTTTGAAGAATAAGAATCCTCTATCTCAGAATCTTGTCATTCTTAATTTTTCCACTCTTGTTATTGTCAAATATGAAAGAGACAGAGCGCTGGTCAGTGACTAGAGTGAAATACCGACCTACAAGGTAGTGTTTCCATTTTTGAGTGATTCGACAATAGCATAAGTTTCCTTCTCAACAGAAGAATAGTTTTTTTCATTAGGTGAAAGTTTGCGAGAAAAGAATGCAACTGGTCTTCCAGCCTGATTAAGGGAAGCAGCTATGGTAAAATTGGAGGCATCAGTTTCTACCTCAAATGGTATACTTTCATCAATAGCTTGTAGAGCTGATTGAAAGATTAATTCTTTTATTCCATTAAAACATTTAATAGCTTCAGTTGACAGTGGAAAGGTAGAAGTTAGAGATAAAGGATGAATTTTGTCAGAAAAATGTTTGATATATTGTTAGAGAAGCACTATCAGTGGGAGCAGGCATTTCAATTAATGGCTTTAAGCGATCTGGATCAGGAGAAAAAGAGACACTTTTTATAATAAAACCTAGGAAGGTTATACAAGAAGTCGACTATATAGACTTTTCTTCGTTGAATATAAACATTGGTTTCTTAAAAGCTTCAAGAAATTTTTCTATTTTGAAATCATGTTTATTTTTAGATGTACTACATACAAGGAAGTTATCTAGATATACAAAGGTGTCTTCTAATTTGTTTTCTTAAATAAGCTTATCCATGATTCTTTGAAATTGTGCAACAGCATAAGTGAGGCCAAAAATGAACTTTTTTAAATTGGAAAAGATGTCCATTGGGCTCAAAGGCAATATAATACTTGTCACTTTCTAGGAGAGGTATTTGGTGATAAGTACTTTTTAAATCAAATGTGCTAAATTGTGAGTATATTGCAACAGAGTTAAATAATTCATTAATGTTAGATAAAGGAGAAGCATCAAGTAGTGTAAAGCGATTTATTGTTTGTGAGTAATCAATGACCATGCGTTTCTTATGTCTCTCATTCCTCGTAACAACTATTTGTTATCACCAAGGAGAGTTACTGGGTTCAATTATATCTAGTTCCAAAAGTTTTTTAGTTTCTTGCTCAATGAATGTTTTTTCCTCTAAGTTATATTGCCTAGAAGGTGAAGCAATCGGTCTACATTCTGGAGATAGAAATTGAAAAAGAGTGCTAGTTTTCATTGTAATACTATTAGAGAACAGATTTTTATAGAATCTTTTTTACCACAATTGATATAAAGACTTTAGTGCAACCAGTGGTGTACACTGAATTTTTAGATGTTTGAGTTTTGGCACTTACAGGCATTGTGCAAACTCCAAACTTTTGTATGTTTATGCTTATATCAAAAAAGAATGTTTTGCAAAGAAGCTTGTTGCTCCCAGCCAGCCCTTGACGTGGGAGCAACAAGTCTATAAAATATTTTATTTACTATTTTTTATCTAAGTTCTTTATCTAAATATATTCATCAACAAATTTCAAATTTCATGCAATAATCTCTTATTTTTTAAAAACTATGACCATATAAAGTTTTCACCCCCTCAATTTGAAGGGGCTGTAAACATTGCAGGGTCATAAAAACTGAACACTAAGAGATTATCTGGAAAATAATTCATTTTTAGGTTTTACAAATAAGCTTTCCAGGATTTCTATAGTGCCACCAATTGATTCAATGTCAGCTATATAGTCGAACACAGAAGGAGATAAACAGTTAATGAGGACATCTAACTTATCTACTGTTAGTATAATTTTCATGAAGTTTGTAAAAGTTCTAATCCAGTGTGACCATTCTTTAGATGCTGATGCAGAAGTGGGATTGCTGTCAAATCGTTCCAGTCTTAGATGTTTATCCATTAAAATATGAAGAATAAATTGTAGTGTAGTGAATTTAATAGTCTATAATTAATTCTAAGCCAACATAGAAGGCTTTATTCTTCATATAATAATATGTAAACTAAATTAGATAAACAGGTTAGTTTTAGTATACATATAATTAAACTCAACAAGGATAATAATAATTATAAGAATCAGCACATATATATTTTTTTTAAACATCTTCGCTTCCAACAAGGCTGCAAGCAGCCACTAATTAAAGTTGGAAGTTACTGAAAGAGAAAAGATAAAGATTGTAGAGCAAGATAACAATTGACGGACGACTTAGAGGATTTCAAATTATATGAATCAGGAAAACAAGATAAAGGAAGCGAATTCCAAAGAGCTGATGTTCGAGGAAAAAAACTAGACGAATAAGAGTTTTTAGAGCACTTAGGAACAGTCACAGAAAAAGGATGACACTTAATTGAATGACGAGTAACACGAGAATGAATTTAGTAAATGGCACAAGAGACGCTAGCTCTTTGGAGTAGTGCCCATTATAGCATTTGTAGAAAAGAGAAAGAGAAGCAACATTACGACGATGTGATAATGGTTGGAGGTTGGCTGCAAGAGCAGGTCCAACTATGTTTACAATGCGTTTTTGCACCTTGACTAAGAGAGAAAGGGCATCATTAGAAGATCCGCCCAAGATATGGCAACAGTATTCCATACAAGGCCGGATTTGAGATTTATAAAGATAAAGAATAGGATCCAAAGTAAGAAAGTGACGAGCTCGATAAAGAGATGCAACTTTAGCAGATGCTAATTTTGCGACTGATTTGATATATGGTTTCCAAAAAAGATTGGAAATAAGAGTTAATCCTAGAAGATGAAGAGTAGATGACTCATCGAGTACATCACCATTCATAAATATAGGAAAATCTAAATTATTGCGATAACGATTGGCTAAAAAAAATTGAGTTTTATCTGTATTGATGTTCACCAGCCGCTGTGAGCCCCATGCTGTAGCAGAAGTGAGATCCTTTTCAAGCTCAAATGCCCCCTCCAAGCAATCAGAGAGTGTTGGCTTCTTATCACAACAAGAATATATTGTAGTATCATCAGCAAACAATGCCACCTTAGATGTGAGAATATCTGGAAGATCGTTAATATAAATTAAAAAGAGTATAGGGCCAAGGATAGAACCTTGAGGAACCCCTGAAGTTACAGAATAAGAAGAAGAGTGCTGTCCATCGAGGACAACTTTTATGCTACGATTGGAAAGGAAGGATTCAATAATCTTAAAGATGTTGCCAGATACACCATAAGAAGAAAGCTTATGGAGAAGACCAGCATGCCAAACTTTATCAAAAGCTTTTGAAATGTCAAGAGCAATGGCCTTAACCTCTCCACCTTCTAATGCACGATAAAACCTGTCAGTTATTACTATTAGCAAATCAGCTGTAGAACGAGAAGATCGAAATCCATATTGATGGTCAGAAAGTAAGTTATTAGATTCAAGATAAGAAATTAAGTGTTTCTTAATTAAAGATTCAAAAACCTTGCTTATGATAAGAAGAAGACTAATGGGACGGTAGTTAGACGAATCAGATCGCTTTCCAGAATTTTTGAATATGAGAATAATAGTTGCCGCTTTCCAGCAGGCTGGAAAACAAGACTCTGATAAGCACTTGTTAAATAGTTTTGAGAGTATAGACGACAGCTCCGGAGAACACTTCTGCAAGACAATAACAGGTATGCTGTCCAGGCCACAAGCTGTAGAAGAGTCTAAGCAGGAAATCACTTTAGATACAGAAGCTGGAGTGATACGAATGTCAAGCAATGGATCAACCTTTTTGTTGGCAATATCAGGTAGAACGCAACTAGTGGAATCAAGATGATATTGATGAAAAGTTTTTAGCAAACAATTCAGCTTTGTCTTTAGGTGAGGTGACAAAGTCTGAACCATACAAGAGAGGTGGAATTAAAGATTTGCCCTTATTATTGATACTATTAGAGATAATCCAGAAGTCACGAGAGCCTAATTTTTGAGATGAGATACGAGATTTCATGACCTGAGAATAACGGGCTTTGGCGTTAGACAAAACCTTTTTACAATTGTTTCTGGCAGTAATAAACAGACGTCTGTTTTCTGGAGAATTGTTTTGCTGATAGATATGGAAGTAACAGTTTCGATTGGCAATCACAGCAGCACAATGTGAGGAAAACCATGGAGAAGAGTGAAGCTTGATCTGGAATCATCGAGAAGGAACAAAAGATTCCATGTCAGACTGAATCCACAAAGTTATGCAAGATGCACATTTGTCGACAGGAAGATGAAAGATTTCTACCCAAGGGCCATCACGAAGAAAATCACGGAAAGAATCCCAGTCAGCTTTAAGGTAGTTGTAAGAGGTACAATAATAGGGGGATTCAGGTGATGAAGAAGAATGAGATATTAGTTTTAGAGAGATTAAACTGTGATCAGAAGCACCTAAGGGTGAATGTGGAGAAACTGAGCACTGACTAGGATCAGAAACAAGACACAAGTCAAGTAGAGAAGGTAAGTGATTCGGGTTGTCAGGAAAGCGAGTTGGAAAGTTAACTATTTGAGTTAGGGATTGTGAAAGGCCAAAGTTGTGGGCTTTAAAGGCTGCAGAGTCACTGACACTAGAGCCAAGCTATTCAGAGTGGTGAGCATTAAAGTCACCGACAATAACTATATCAGCTGATGGATAAAGAGAGAGGGCTTGGTCAATATGATCAGAAATAACATCAAAAAGAGTGCAGTCTTGAGATGAAGGAGAGCGATGTAGAACAATTAGAAAGGCAATAGAGTGAAGTGGTGCTAAACGAAAGCACATGAAAGAATAGTCCGTGGATTCAAATCTATTTTCACGACAAATGGGTGAATTCTTACGAATGTAAATGCCCAGGCCAAGCATGTGACTATTGGAGTCTTTTCGAATTAAAGGAAGATAACCATCAACACTAAGATCGCAAGATGAGACAGCTGAACTCAAATTAGTCTCACAAAGAGCAAGTAGGTCTGGTGAACTTTGCAAGAGAGAAGACTCAACAGAAGAAAAGTTACTTCGAAGACCACGGATGTTAGTGAATGATAGGTTTAGAGAACTTGGTGATGATGATGGTTTTTTGTGTTTTATAGTTTTTGGTACTTTATTCATTTTAAAATTAGATTGAAGAACTTGACTCAAAGCATAGATAGTACTCAGAACACCGTTTAATAGCCCAAGCTATTGCCTCATTACTACTACTAATATATATATATATATATATATATATATATATATATATATATATATATATATATATATATATATATATATATATATATATATATATATATATTTATATATATATATATATATATATATATATATATATATATATATATATATATATATATGTATATATATACATATATATATATATATACATATATATGTATATATATTTATAAATATATATATATATATATTTATATATACACATATGTATATATATATATATATATATATATATATATATATATATATATATATATATATATATATATATATATATATATATATATAAGAGAGTCATGTTTTGTGTGTTGTCTGTATAATATAACATGCTTTTTTTTTAATTTCAAAATATTGTCCTGTCTAGTAATTTTTATTGAAAAATATAAAATTGGCATGATTGTTCGAAAATTTTATTTAGGAATTATTATCAAGATTTATGAAGAGTTTAATATCTATTAAGAGTTTAATATATATTTAGTATAATATTTATTTATTGTTTTATTAAGAGTTTAATATCTGTATACAAACTGGTCAAGTCTCTCCCATTTGGCGGGAGTTTCCTGAATTTTGAAAAGAAATTCATCTCCAACTTGCACCATGTCCTGAAGTAGAAAAGTTTTACAAAGTCTTCCAAAACATGACAGCTATGTGTATATATACGCGTAAATAATATATATATATATATATATATATATATATATATATATATATATATATATATATAAATATATATATATATTATTTACACACACACACATACACACACATATATATGTATGTAATATAGACATATATATACATTATTTACATATAAATACATATATGGTGTATATATTTATATATATATATATATATAAAAAAATATATATATATATATATATGTACATAATATATACATTAATATATGTATATATTATATACATACATATATATATATATATATATATATATATATATATATATATATATACATATATATATATATATATATATATATATATATATATATATATATATACTTTATTTACATATATATATATATATATATATATATATATATATATATATATATATATATATATATATATATATATATATATATATATACTTTATTTACATATATATCTCTATATATATATATGTAAATAAAACGAATGATGCCTATTTAGGTAATCTATTATAATGGCTTTGCAATTATGGGCTTTAGTTGTTTATTTTGAAAACGGGATTGAAGTAGAGGTAGTTATTCCATCTTGTTGGGTAAAAGATGGCCAGTTATTTTTATTACCATTACATCATGATGTGAAATGGCTTTTGTAGCTATATAATTTGTTTATTATAGGTTTACATAATCTTCTTATACTTTATAATAAAAACTTATAAGTTTTCAATTTTTTAAATAAATATTGTCTATTGGTCATAGCTGATTTCAATAATACTGTCTAAATTTTTTTGACTAGTTTGGGTAGTTTGATTTTCAGTGAAAGTTTATTTAGTAAAGTTCTGGTGGATCAAAGATCTAGGAGTAATATAGTTTTAACTGGTTTCCGTTTTATGAACGAATTGCATAATATGATTTAAATTGATAATTTATAGTTACATCTATTGAAGAAAGTTTTATTTAGTTAATTTATGTATGGAATTGTGACTATTTTTAGTTGTAAAATTAGAATTTCCTAAAATGTATATATATATATATATATGAAGACCACATGGGTAAAACCACAGATGTCTACAATTTGAAAATTTCAAGTTTAATATATTTTATCATATTTTAGTACTAAGCTATTTTAATTTAAAAATTCATAACAAAAAAACTACGTTTTATGGTTCTATGGTCATTTAAAAAAAAGGGCAACTTTGAAACAACAACTGTTGTCCAATGTTTACCAGGTAAAAAATACAGTTGTCCAAGTTGTTTATAACTAAACCAATGATAATAAAAGCATAAGTCACATAACTAACTATACTAAACAGCTGTAAAGTCACATAACTAACTAAAAGCATAAGTCACATAACTATTCTTAAGAAAAGTATGTTGGATTATGTAAACAACATAACATTGACAGCAAAACATTTAAAAAAATTATATATGCATATATATATATATATATATATATATATATATATATATATATATATATATATATATATATATATATATATATATATAGTATATATATATATATATATATATACAAAAATATATAAAATAAGTTTTTTTTTGTAATGCAAAAGTTTTCTCTTAAATTATTTCAATTTATATTATTAAAATATTTTTTTTTAATTCATAAGGTGTACCTTTTTTATCCTAACAAAGTAAAAAATAGACTTAATAATTTCTGATTTTGATACTGCTAACAATATATTGCAAAAAAAGAATATTTTGGATGTATTGCTCCATCAGAGAAAAGCTTAAATGTCTCAACACGGTTTTAATTGTGAAGTAGTTTGCTTGGATTTCCCACAAAAAAAAAAAATGCTTAAACATTTGAAACTAATATGTATACTATTCCAGGCAACAGCTGTTTTTATTTTCTAAACACTAACATACATTCAACTCAAAATTTATATTTTTATTGCTATGATGAAACTGTTGGACACAGATGGTCTGATGATGTATGTTCTATGCTGCATGATTTATGCTGCATGATTTTAAATTATCAATTATCTCAAATGTAAAGGATATCAAATTGATTTGCAACTTATGTGCTAGGCAAAATATAAAATAAAAAGTTTTAGATAGATTTAATTATTAAGTTCATAAAACTAAAAAACTTGACAGCATTACTGTTTCATTACCAATTAGAACTCTGTCACATTCTTTATAGGCATGACACTTCTATAGAATGTGACAGAAATATGGCCATTGCAAATCAAAAGTTTCTGGCAAAAACACTACACGATCTCACAAAAAACCATTACAGTTCAATATTATATATAACATGATACAAGAAAAATTTCTGAAATGATGTTAGTCTGAATGTCTGCAGAGTTTCTACTTCTTAGTTGTTTGTTTATTTAAGACATGTTCACTTAGAGAAATTGAAATTTTTAAAAAAATTGAAAGGCTAATTAAAATTTAATTATATGGGAAACTGGAAATATTGAATTTTATGTGTTACACCCCATATGTTTAGATCAAAGATCGAAGTGCCTGATAAACTAAAACAAGCATACATAGCTCTGTTGCCTCCTTTTTGTTAAAAATTTAAAGACTTATTGAAGCCAAACATTTTCTAAGTGGACATTATTTGATATTATTTTACAAAGTAAGACGTTAATTGATATTGTTTTATCTTATTTTTAAATAATTCATTTTATTTTTCTTTAAAAGTAAAAAACACATTTTTATTAACGTGTTATTCACAATTAGTTTTTGTATGGTTTATACAAACTTGATATAAAGTGATGAAACACAGACATCATGGAATCATTTATGGTAAATAAATGAGGTTGGGGAAGAGATAAGGTTGCAATGCTATTTTGTATAAAGTTAAAAAAAAACTTTCATATAATTTTTTATTTGAATTTTTTTTATGAAAAGAAAAAAGATAGGGGGGTGGGGGAGTGGGCGGGACGGGTTTTTTATCACTTAGTGCGTTGTGGTTGTATATTACAATGTGTTACCATCTATCTTTAAAAAATTAGGTGCTCTAAAAGGTTATAAGCTAGTTTATGAGTTTATGAACTTTAAAACGGAAAAATCACAGATGTCCAAAATGAGTGTTTTCAAAAGAACACTGAATAAATAATTTTTGCATTTAGCACAAAAACTACATTTATATCTTGCGTTAGTACTAAAATGTCATAGAAATATACTTTTAATTATATGCATTATTACCAAACAGATATCTAATGTCATTAAACACTAAACTTCATATTTCCTTAAATGAGAAAAATATGACGTGTGGTTTTACCTGTATGGTCTACAGTCTACATATACATATATATATATATATATATATATATATATATATATACATATATATATATATATATATATATATATATATATATATATATATATATATATATATATATATATATATATATATATATATATATATATATATATATATATATATATATATATACAGGGGCGCCCAAAGCATTTTTTGGTCTTTGAGCTAACTTCCAGACATGGAGCAAACTCCAAACATTTATATGTTTATGCTTATGTCAAATGAGGATGCTTTGCAAAAAATCGCGATAATTGGAGCTTGGGAACAAAAAAGCCCCAAAAATTTATCCCACCTGCCCCAAACGTGAGAGCAAAAAGTTGATGAAATATTTTTTGTATTATTTTCAACTAGACTTATATTCATCGATAAATTTTAAGTTTCATATATATATATATATATATATATATATATATATATATATATATATATATATATATATATATATAAAATTTATGTATAATTTGTAATATTACTTTCTACTTATTAAAATTTGAAAGTAACTTGATGTAGGTTACTTTAAAGATCATTTTCAATTATTTGAACTTTCGGTTATTCGAAATAAATTCTTATTAGCCTTGGAGGTTCGAATAAGCGGAAGTTTACTATATATATATATATATATATATATATATATATATATATATATATATATATATATATATATATATATATATATATATATAGACTATATACACATAGGGGAGAGTGGTGTACCTCGCAGGTATTTTCAAACTTTTACAAATATAAAAAAAAATACTTACAATTAGATCTGTAACTTTCTGTAATTTTCTTTAACTTGATGATGTTACTCTAAGATTTTTTATTAAACATCCAGACATATTTTTTCATCCCTTTTTTTAATTTAAAAAAATTGTTTACACTACAGCCAAAGTACACCACTGGTGGTGTACCTTGGAGGTATGTATGTTGTACCTTAGAGGTATAATTATTTTAACAGATTAAGTACTCAACATGGTAAAAATTTGATATAATGTTTACTTATAGGATGATTGGATGTCACATGAGCTTCATTTGAGATTTTTATCAAACTATTTAGGTTTATATAAACTATATATTAATTTATATTTATGTTGAATTTATATACGAGGTGTGTTCAAAAAATACCCGGAGTTTTTGTTTTTTCGAAAAAATATTTATCTACATTATTGTTAGCTCCTTCAAAGTAGTCCCCATTTGATACTATGCACTTGTGCCAGCGCTTCGGCCAATCCTTGAAGCTCTTCTCAAACTCGATCTTCGGGATAGCTTATAGTTTATTCAGCGATGCGCTTTTAATGTCACCTATGTCATCTATTGTAAAACGACGGCCATTTACGGTTTTCTTAATTTTTGGGAATAAGAAAAAGCCACACGGAGCCATATCTGGTGAATATGGAGGTTGGGGCATGACTATGGTGTTGTTTTTGGCCATAAAAATGCGAACAACCAACGACGAGTGAGCAGGTGCATCATCGTGGTGCAAAAGCCATGAATTGTTTTGCCATAAATCGGGGCGTTTTTTTTCGGATTGCTTCACGTAGACGTCGCATAACTTCAAGGCAATACTCCTTATTACCCGTACAATCTTGTGGTAAGAACTCATGATGAACTACGCCATTATAATAGAAGAAAACAGTAAGCAAAACCTTAACATTTGATCAAACTTGTGCTTTTTTCGGTCTTGGTGATTCAGGGTGCTTCCATTGCGACGAATGTGCTTTAGTTTCGATGTCATAACCGTACACCCATGTTTCATCACCAGTTATGACCTTTTCAAGCAAACTTGGATTGTCGTTTAGCAGCTCCTGAGCGATGCTCATGCGATTATTTTTTTGGTCGAAATTCAGCAGTTTTGGAATGAATTTTGCTGCCACTCGTTACATGCCCAAAACATTTGAAGAAATGTTATGACATGAGCCAATTGATATGCCAACTTCATGAGCAACTTCTTTTATTGTGATTTGGCGATCATTCATAACCATTTTATCCACTTTTTTCACATTTTCATCAATTATTGACGTGTTGGGTCGACCGGAGTGTTCGTCATCTTCAACATCTTCGTGACCATCTTGTAAACGCTTATACCACTCGTAAACACTGTTTTTTTTATAGCAGACTCACCATAGGCTTTTTGTAACATTTCACGCACTTTGTTACACTTTATTGACTCTTCAATTCTTCCATTTTTTAAACAAGCAAAAATCGCCGAGCTCATAAAAACACATCGAACCTCAGCGACAACCACAGACAAAGTAAACAATGAATATAGCTGAGAATTTTTTTTTACTTAAGGGGCATGTATACCAACACACATAAAAAAATGCTGACAGTCGAATTCTCCAAACCCGCGAAATTTAAAAATTCTAGGTATTTTTTGAACACACCTCGTATGATTATAAATTTAAACTAATTTATACTTACAAGTATTAGAAACTTTCAAAAGAAATAAAGTTGATTAAGAAAAGAGTAATAACAAATATCTAAGTTGAGTAATATGAAGTCTTCCTTTTTGATTTAGCATTTGTCTACTTTACATTCAGGTAATCAAAGTTAATGCCAAATGATAGTTTTTTCAGTTGTCGTGGTAAACCTCCTGTAATAGGGGGATGTGGCAACTGAAAGATCATGTCTGATTTGCCCAACTCATACACAGTTTTATCTTCTCTTTGATAGTTTGAGAAAGTTATCAAAGAGAAGATAACAATTTGAGAAAAATAGTTACAATTTAACAAAGAAATACTCAAATCATATTGTACTAAAGAAATTTTTAATAAACAAAAAAAATCATAATAAATTATAACAACATGTTACATTAACAAAATACTTTCATGACAAATATTACTCTTAATAGTATTTACAAAAGCATACAAGAGTGTACCTTGGTGGTACCACCAAGGTACACTCTTGTATGCTTTTGTAACTTTAGCTACCTCCAAGGTATACCGCTACCATAGCTTTTACAAAATCGCTATCATATATTTATAGGCTAGGAGTTAAGCAGCTTCAAACATGCATAAATGTAGCTGAAAACATGCTTTACAAATATTGATAACCAGTTTTAAATTAAAGTTTATACCTAGAGTTGTAGAAAAAAAAGGAATATCCCTAAAAAAATTGCTTTTTAGTACCGGAAACAAACTTATTTTTTTATAATAATCTATATATATATATATATATATATATATATATATATATATATATATATATATATATATATATATATATATATATATATATATATATATATATATATATATATATATTTTAATTTATCAATAATCATACTAAATCAATAACATTTTTTTTACATTTGCTCACAGGCTACTAATAATACAAGTTTTATTATTTTATTTAGGTTCTGTATCTCGATGATAACCTTTCGATACGATAAATTGTATTTTTATATATTGTATAAATATATATACAAATTCTCAAACACATAAATCTAAATATACAATTTATAGATATATATAAAAATAAAACAAATATTTATATTTTTATATATATCTATAAATTGTATATTTTAAGCTTTTTTATACTTATCATTGTATATTACTGTTTGTATTAAAAATCGAATATGGAAATATTGAAAGTGAAGAGTTCAACATACAATTTAGTTTTATTATATTATATTCAATTATATTCAATATATATTATAGCCAGGTTAATTACGTTTAATAATATGTTGCGATATTTTCTACAGCGCATTTAAGCGTTGTTTCAACGTTATATTTCAACCTTTACTCGACGTCTTTGAGTCACGTTAAATCAACGTTTTACTGCCAACGTTACAAATCCTTGCAAAATCAACTGCTTTAACTAGGTTTATGCAACGCTTTTTAAGTAACGTTTTTTCAACGTTAAGTTAGCTATCCTAAGAAAAAGAGAAAAATCATAACAATCTGTAGCCAATTTGACTTGTACCTACCTAATAATAAAAATAACATTTATTTCAATAAATCTACATTTTTTAATATATCAAATGATGTTGTGGACACTCCTCTAGCTCCGTTAATATCCTTTTTATATATACTTATTGTACTTTTTTTAGACCATTTTTTTATTCTTAGTTATATGTATTTCGATAAAAGCTAACAAAGTTAAAACATTTTGATTTAAGAAAAGTATAAAATTTGGTTCAAGTTTTTTCATCAATTTCAGATCAAAATAAATTTGTTAGCAATAAAAAATGAATATGTTAACAGTTTCAGGTAAAAGTAAATTTTAAGAATTTATTTTTATTTGAAATTGTTAAGAAAACTTCAACCAAATTTTAATTAAATTATTTGAAAAACTAATTAAATAATTAAGTTTTTTAAAATCATTGGAAAGGATTTTAATATTTTGTACCGTATTGCAAAGGTGAAATTGAAATCAAAGAATTCTACAAAAAGTTATTACGTTTTAAGTTAAGACGTCATAAATTTTTGTAAAATTCTTTAATTTTAAGTTTGAATTTATTTGACAAGACCTTAAGATTTTCTTAATGCACCTTAATATCCTATAAATAAGTAAAATGTATATAACACTAATAAGAATAGTTAAATTTAACACACTTCCTAATGGAAAGGTGTTTGATTTAATATGAAAAGAAATTTTACTAATTGATATCTAAATGTAATAGTTTTTCAAATTTAATTTTTATTTTTTATAAATTTAATATAATAAAGAAGTATATCAAATATAATTATTTTTTTCCAAAATGTTAAATACGAGTAAGAGCAAATAAACAGTCACCATTTTATTATGAATGAAAATGTTTTATATCAAGCATAATTATTTTATAGTTTTCCTTAATTCTATTTTAACCATAGTTGTTAAAAATAACTGTTTTAAATAATTGTAAAAATGAGAACGAAATAATCAGCAATTACATAAATGTATTATGTTATAGTGTTGTGTTATTATATTATTATAAAAAGCCTAATATAACTATTAATTATTTATAAATTTTTTTTTTTATATAATTGTGTGAAGATAAAAAAAAGTTTACATTAAGATTTTTTGACGTTAGTTTGATATAAATATATAAATACATTAGGAAATAAACTGTTGAAAGTTATTTAAAAAATTCGCTTTAAAAAAGTCTGTTTTATATAAAAATGTACAATACAAAAAAAAGTTTTTGTTTTTATGAATTCACTTCAAGTACTTTTGATGTTTTGGATTTCTATTTTTTAGAAGACAAAAAAAACTTGCAAGTAGTTTCATCCACTCTGGATCCCCGGCTTTCGGGAGCCTAACAAATTACAATAATGATTATAATAATGATGCAAGGTTTTCTTATAAAAAACAAAAGTTTACAGAAATGCATAAAACAAATATTGTAAGGAAATTTTTTTTTTAATTAGTAAAAACTTTTGTACTTTATGTGATCTCCCTTGAAAAAAATGTTTTTCAAAAAAGACTTTCAAAAAAGTTTTCTACAATGTAATTTTTATGTTGCTATTCAAAAGTTAATTTTGTTATTCAATTAAAAAGTTTTGCGTTTTTTTAATAACCTTGTTTCCTCAAAAATTTTTCAAAGAATGCACATTTTCGTATTGTTGTTTAGGTGAATTTCTTAAAAACTTTGCTTTACACGCATGGTATTCTCCGCCTCCTCTACTTCTTTGCTCTCATCTCTTCTCCTCCTTCTCTCTTGCCTCCACGCCTCCTTCTCTCTTGCTTCCTCTTCCTCTTCACTCTCTCCTCCTCTTCTTCTTCTCTCTTGTTTCCTCTCCTCCTTTTCTTTAGGTTTTTTTTTTATCAATTTTGAAACTGTTCATATTGTAACCTGCAATTTCGAAAATATTAAAGTTAATCTAAAAAGCAGCAATGTATGAAATAAATATATACGATCCTTTAAATATTATTTTGCACTACATGCTTTATCATAAAAACAAAAAGATCTAATCTTTGTAATGGTCGAGCATGTTCAGGAACACTTAGCCATATATATATATATATCCATATATACCGTCATATATACCGTATATACCGTATATACCGTCATATATAGCCACATATACCGTATATATAGCCATATATACCGTCATTACAGATGCTAATAAAAAATGAGTGACTTGTATTTATTATTGTTTAAATTACTGTTGATTCCATCAACAGCTGCAAAATATTAGAGTATTATCAATGCCATGTTGTGCATGAATGGTGTCTCTGTTAATGTTTTTGGTGAGCATTGTGAGGCTATATATGGAGCCCTATTTTACGACTTAGGGTTAATAAACAGGACTGAGAAAACTCCATAGCTCATTGATTAGAACCCTGTGCACTATTTATGAATGAGTCAACTTCTCTTTAAACTTAAATCATGCCAAAAATAACCCAAAATATTAAACATAAAAAACCATCCCCACCACCTAACTGTTTTAATATATCTTTTACTAATATTCGTGGTCTGCAAAGCAACCTTCCATCAGTTAAATCTTACCTCTTGCAAAATTTACCACTAGCTTGCTTTATAGTGAAACTAATTTAAATTCTGCTATTCCTTCTTCTGATCTTAGTGTTGATGGGTACTATCCTTTAATTCGCAAAGACTCCAATAATCACATGCTTGGCTTGGGGATATAAATACGCATCAATTCACCTATTTGTTGTGAAATCATGTTCGAATTCTTTGATCATTCTTTTATGTGCTTCCGCTAAGCACCTCTTCACTCTATCAGCTTTCTCTTTGTTCTTTATTGTTCCCCTTCTTCACAAGACTGTACTCTTTTAGAAGTATTTTCTGATCAAATTGACCATGCCCGCTCTCTTTACACCTCTGCTAATATTGTTGTTATTGGTGACTTTAATGCTCATCTAACTTAATGACTTAGCTCTAACGTCACTGACCCTGCTGGCACTAAAGCCTATAACTTATGCATTTTTCAATCACTTACTTAGATCTTTCATCTCATACTTCCTTTTGAGACTAGCCCTATTATAGCATTACTTACTACTAGCCCTGCTATTGCTACGGCTATTTACTATTGCAAGAAATTAATGTAAAAAGGTGCTGTCAGAGGCTAAGCTCTATTATTCCCAGTTCACAAAATCTTGTATTATTTCTCAGAAGTTAGGCTCTAGAAACTTTTGGAAAATTTTTAACAATGTCATTACCAAATGTAGGTCTAAAATTCCTAACATTTAACTCTCATTCATAGGATATATCTTATTACCTCTCCCAAGGATAAGGCAGAACTATTTGCAAAGATCTTTTCTTCTAATTTGTCTCTCGAATCTTATGGCAATTCTTTTCCTTCCATTCCAATTAAACAGGTTAACCCATTATTAAACATTTAAATCACTTTAGCATATTAAAAATTTAAACCACTTTCCCGTTTCTAAACTCATATCTCGATTAAACTCTTCTACGGCTTGTGGTCTAGACAACATCCTTGTCATAGTCTTACAAATTTTTTTTCCAGAATTCTCTTCATTTCTCTCAAAAATATATAATAATTACTTGACTGATTCTTTTTTTTCCTGCCTGGTGGAAAATAGCATCCGGTGAATGTTCTGACCTCTTCAGCTATTGTCCAATCAGTCTTTTTTCTATTATTAGCAAAATTTTTGAATCTTCGATAAACAAATTTCTCACATCACATCTTGAGCCTAATAATTTGCTGTCAGATAATCAATACGGTTTTTGATCCTCTCGCTTTACAGCTGATTTGCTAACTGCTGTGACTGAAAGATTTTATCGTGCATTAGATGGAGGCGGAGAGGCTAGGGCTATTGCTATTGACATATCTAAGCCTTTCGATAAAGTTTGGCATACTGGTCTTCTCTATTAACTTGTTTCATTTGGTGTATCTAAAAAAGTTTTTGTGATTATCAAATCGTTTCTAACCGCTTTATTAAAGTCATCCTCGAAGGCCAACAATCTTCTTTATTTCCAGTAACTTCTGGGTTCTACCTTTGGTGCTGTTTTGTTTCTTATCTACACGAATGACTTTCTCGACAACCTTACATCTAAAGTAGCTCTTTTTGCTGAAGACTCAACTTTATACTCCTGTCATAACAAAAAGTCTTCTCTTTTTGATCGTTTAGAACAGGCAGCCGATCTTGAATCTGATCTCACTTCTGTAATAGATTGGGGCTCACAGTGGCTTGTAAATTTTAATTCTAACAAAACTCAGTTATTTACTGCAAACAACAATCGCAGTACTGTCAACATTCCTATATTAATGAATGTTAACCTTCTCATTGAGTCCTTTTCTTTACGCTCGCCTGGATTATCGTTTACTACTGACCTTATATGGAAACCATATGTACAATCGATTGCTAAATTAGCATTTGCTAAGGTCTTTCTCTTTATCGTGCTTGTCATTTTCTCTCTTTCTTGATTCCATTCTCTACCAATACAAATCTCTTATTTGTCTCTGGTTGGGTTTTTTTTGTCATATTTGGGCTATAATTTATAATACTATTTTACTTTATTTATTAATTTATTGGTATTTATTTAAAATTGAACGATACAGGTATTTCGAGGCGGGATGATTTAATAAAATTGATGACAGATTATCAGGGCCTAGTGATCTAGGCTTTAGTTTGCTTAGATGGTTGGAAATATTATTATAAGCAAAAATGGGGTTTGCATATTGATCTGTATTCATGGTAATAAAGTTTGAAATATTAAATACATTTTTATCTTTCCAAATATTGTGATAATGACCGTTTTGTTTTTTGGCTTTCAGAAATTGATAGGTTATTTACAGATTTGTTACATTGTTTTACTTCCTTCCAAAGTAGCGTTTGTTATCAACTTTCTTTTGATTATTAGCTCATTTATATTGCTGCTATTTTTTCCATTTAATATACAAACTAACTTTGAAATATTTTTGACGCAATTTTATTAAACTTTGAAGAAATGTTGATATTTTAAGAGGTTGAGGTTAAATGTTGAGGTTTTTATAGGCACAAATCTAGAGCAATGCTGCATTGTAGAAGTTGACGCAGTTTAAATATCATGATGCAATATATCTTCGTTTTCAAGGTCTGTGTCTCTAATTCATGCTACACTATCTCCTATTTTACCGTTGCAATAGGTAACTTTACGTGAAGGGTTTACTATGCTTTATATTGATATATTGAAGAGTAACATAAAACAATGTGATTAGAGTTACTAAGTCCAGGGAGAGTTTGAAAGATGTAACATATTGGTGCGTTGCTTAAAATTATGTCCGAGGTTGCTAATTTTTGAGTTAGTCTTTAATTTAGACTAATTAGTTAATGCGAACGAGAGTTAAATTTATATGAATAAATAATTTTATTAATATAATATCTTATAAGATATTATATTAGTAATATGATGGTTAGGTTAGTTTCCTAACAAATTTCTGTAAATTTATGATGAATTTTGTAAACATTAATATAATGGCTTCGTAAAATATGAAGAAAAGGTTAATTCTTAACTTATAACTAAGTAGATTTATTAAAAATGTAATATATAATATAAGTTAACGAGGGAAGAGGAGGAGGAGGAGGGAGGGGGTGGGTAATGGATTTTTTGGTATTTGAATTAAGTAAGTAAGGTAAGTTCTAAATAAAAACTTTTGTATGTGTTACTGATGTTATAAAGATGCTCTGTCAAAAAAAAAGTGCTGATGAACAAGAGTATCCTAAAAAGTAGGCATCACACGCATAAATGCGAGTGATATTACTTTTACAAAAGTTAAATTCTTGTTTTTCAAACTAAATGAGTTTTTATTTATGGATCTAAAATTTCCAAAAAGTAGATTATTATGCTCAAAAGTTATATCAGTGCAAAACTTACACCAATTCTTATTTGACGAATTTGTAAACTTTATATGATTACAGCTTTTTGAGCGGTTGATACTTTTTCGATGAAATTATAAAGATATTTATAAATTTTAGTCATATTTAAATAAAAAATAATAATAAAAAGTTCTTACATTTAGATGGGTTGTATTTACTTTTTAAAGGTATTTTTGCTGCCAGACTTGAATTAGCACAATTTTTGGCAAAACATTCTTAAAGCATACATAATTTTGAAACTTACCTAAATGTTACTTAAGTACCAAAAAAATCTAATACCGCCCCCTGAATATATATTACTTTTAAAGTGAACTAGAGGCGATCTTTCAGCGATCTAATTTAAAACCGTTTATCTTATCAAAGTTAAATCAGCTGTCAAAAAAAATGTTTTCCAAATTGACGGTATTCGAGTTGAGAAGTATTGCAACCATGAAAATAATTTAGCACTTTAAATTCTCTAAATTGCCAAAATTCTCTAAATTGCTCCAAAATATTTGCGCTAATTTATAAAATGTAAACAAATATTAAAATCGAGATTTAAAAAGGTCTGTTTTGGGCTTATTTTTAAGTTTAATTTACTTGCTTAATTTTTAATTTACTTGCTGTTTAACTAAGTTACTAGTTAATTTCAATTTTTTAACTTAACTACATAAGTAAAAATGACGGACATTTAATAATATTAAAAAAGTATTAAAGATATTTTTGATTTTTTTTATATCATAGCTAAAATATTGCTTTACTCTTTTTTTTTTTAAACAATTATAACATTTTTTCATAAAATTTTGATTTCCTAGATATCCATTTCAGGTTTAATTAACTGATTCATATAAATACAAATATAGTTGCAATAAAATATAAATTGAAATTATCAATGGTGAATGTTTTTGAACAGTCTCCATTTTTGGAGTCGAGTCTTTTGCCATAAACGATGGACAATGATGAGGATGTTTATGTTTATCAGTTAAAAGAGCTTTTTGAGAGCTGTGATCTTCAGTCAAAAGGCTACTTAAATCGAAACGAACTCATTGATCTTGCTCAAAAACTCCAGTTAAATGATCAAATTCCAGCTCTTCTTGTAGAAGTTCTTGGTGATGCTTTTAATGAAGGAGAAGTATGTTTTACTTTTTTTCTTTATGGTACTTTGAATCATGTGTGTGTGTGTGTGTGTGTGTGTGTGTGTGTGTGTGTGTGTGTGTGTGTGTGTGTGTGTGTGTGTGTGTGTGTGTGTGTGTATATGTATATGTATATATATATACATATATATATATATATATATATATATATATATATATATATATATATATATATATATATATATATATATATATATATATATATATATATATATATATATATATATATATGTATATATATATATGTATATATATATATGTATATATATATATATATATATATATATATATATATATATATATATATATATAGATACTATATTTATATCTTCACATAATTAGCCTTTCACTAAATGCCATTGATCATGTTTTTGATGGTGTGCATGGTTGTTTGCTATGGTTAGTTCATATCCGTGTGTGTGTGTGTGTGTGTGTGTGTGTGTGTGTGTGTGTGTGTGTGTGTGTGTGTGTGTGTCTGGAATTGCATTTCAACATGAAGTGTAAAAAAAATTTAAGGAATTTTAATATACATGGATAAATGATAAAATATACAAATTCTATATTTGCATATTTTATGATTTATCAAACTAATAATAAATAATTTAGGCTTCCCTGGGAGTAGATAAGTACAAAAACAGTAAAAGGTCTGTTAAAAACATACAAAAAAATAGGTGAGCTACCTATGCCAATCTTTTTTTTATATGGATTATCTGCATTTGCAAATAACTTATATAATAATTGGTTTTCATTAATTGGTTTGATAAGCAATATGTAGGAGAAGTTAAAATGATTTTTATAAATAATTTAATTTTAACAATTGATTTTGATTGTTACCCTCTAAGCTCTTTAAGTTTTCTCTCAACTTCAGTTGGGTTATAATAAAATCATTTTATTATAACCCAACTGAAAATTTCAAATCAGTCAAAACATTATTAAAAAAAAAAAAAAAAAAATAGTTTTAATAGTTTTAAAATATGGTGTTATATCTCACTTGTTTACCTATTGTTTTGAATGTATAATATATTGAACTTATTGTTTTGGCATTTTTAATGCCTATCAAGCAAATACTAGCTAACCTGTTTTTTAAAAGGTTTATGTATATAGTTAGGAGTTACATGGCATTTGCTATTATCCTTATTATTTAGGGCATGAAATTTGTTGTATATCATATTGAGCAGTATACTCTAAAGTTGCTTGTTTTGCTTTTCCTCTGATTTATGAAAAAGTTGAAAGAAAAAAAAAATTATAATCATTTATCAAAAAAGTTAATAATGCAATTAGAGGTTTTCTAAAATCTTAACTGCTGTGCAATAAAAGAAAGTCAGCAAGAAGTATGAGGCTCAATTTAAAATTTACCAGAAAGTTCCATGTTGAATTTAAAAGATTACATTAAGAGAAATTAAAAGGAGTACAAAGAAGCTAAATGAATGAGGAAAAACTGAACAAAAATTTGGATTAGAGACAAATAACTTAAGGAGCTAAAGTTAGTAATTGTCTAGAAATCAAGTTGGGAAATAGAACCAAATTATCTGGGTTAGTAATTGTAAAGGGCATAAGTTTTGAGCCTTTCTGCCAATAAACTCACTGGTATTAAAGCCAAGACATGATGAGTATAAATATCACTGCAAGCAACAATGCAGATTTAAAAAAAAAGAGCTTGGACAGTTTAATCAGAAATAACATCAAATATAAAACAGTCAGATCATATGGTTACAGAATATTGGTCCGCTCCTCGAGTTGTTGTATTTTTTTGTTTTTGTTTTTTTATATTATGTTTATTTTATTATTATATTGTTATTATATTTTGTTATTATATTGTTATTTTATATTTTGTTGTTATATTGTTATTTTGTATTTTGTTGTTATATTGTTATTGTTTATTTTTTTATATTATCTTAAGTAACTATATGGGTTTATATTAATAATGTGATATAGTTATAAGTATAGTTCATATTAATAATATCATATGAAAGAAAAAAAGTATTAGTTATACAAATAATATAAAAAAGTATAAATGCAATTTTATAATTAGTTTTAAATAATTATAAATTTAGGTTTCTTTTGAAAAATTTCGTGATGGGTTTGTAAATGTACTAGCTCAAGGAATTAATGCATATAATGATTTGACAGAAGATGAATGTTCTGAGCTAGAAGCTGGTTTGAATATTTTTTTTAATTATATGTAAACTATAATAAGTTTAAAATATAGATATAAGACTATTTATCCACCTAATAGTAAGTTATATATTACCTGCAATTTATAAATTACTTACAAATATTTGTAAAGAATTATTTTCCAATTTTAATATAAAATTTAATTATATATAAAACTTAAATAATGAAATCTTTTTAAGTTCAAAAGGGTCTGTTTGTTACCTTTTATGGTAGAACTATATTCTGTTTATAGGTCTACATTACAAGATCACTGCGTCCTATTTTTGATAAAACATCATGTTGCTTAAAGTAACACCACATTTTATTTACAGTAACACTACATTCTATTTACAACATAAAATATTATTCTAAATATATAATTTATGTTGTCATACATTTAGTAAAAAATATATACTTTGATGTACTTCAGCAGTAAAATGTAAATTTGACTGCTAACTTACTAACGGAGAGGTTTTATTGTGCGTTAGATGGAAGCAGTGAGGTAAGAGCTATTGACATATCAAAGGCTTTTGATAAAAATAAGCATTCTGGTCTTACCCATATGCTTACTTCATATAGTATATTTGGGAAAGTTTTAAAATTTTTGAATCATTTTTCTCAGCATTATTAAAGTGTCATTGATAGTAAACACTCTCCTTTATTTCCTTTTTTTATTCTTTGCCCTGTGTTGTTACTAATTTATAGTAATGATCTTCCTGATAAACTTACTTCTAAATTGATTTTAATTTTTGAATCTGATTCTCTTCTGTGAAAGCTTGTGGCTGGAGTGACTTTTAACCCAAACACTTATTTCAAAACTCAGTCATTACAGCTACTCTTTATTATATTGAATATTGTTAATATTCCCATATTAATGAATGGCAATTTTACTGAGTACTCTTGTTTATGTTTTCTCTGATTATCCTACACTAATGACCTCTTATGGAAACCATCAATACATTGCAAAGTTAGCATCTACTAAGGTTGCCACTTTAGCAAACACTTTTGTGTTTGCGATTTTTTTGTTTTTGATTCTTTTCTCTACCTCACTAAATCTTTTATTCATCTTTGCATGGAATGTTGTTTTTATATTTTATTTATTCTTGCATAGAATACTGTTGTTATATTTGTCATTTTTCTAATAAGGCCTTATTCAAGTTCGAAAAGACTCTCTTAGAAAAAATCAAAAACGCACTGTAAATGTTGTTAGATACGTGTTTGCTGCTCAATCATTAAGACTTGTTCCATCAATTAAATCTCCTGTGACTTGTCACTCAGCTAAGTTACATCCTTTTACTGTTCCTTCATACGCAAAAAACTTTTATTCATCTAGTGTTTTTCTTCAAACATTTGTGCTTTGGATTTCTTATTCATCTTTATGATTTCCTGACTCATACAATTTACAATTTAGTACAATTTTAAATTTCTACAAATTTAAAAAAAGAAGTAAATAAAATGTGTTACTTTGAGATGATCTCAAGTCAAGTTGATATCATGTTACATTATTTGTTAGTTAATGAATCATATTTATAATATAATATTAATAGATTTATAGAAACAAAAAGTTTCTATAAATCTAAAATGTTATTTGTTTAAGTAATAATAGGAATAAACAAATATTTTTTAAATAGTTTTTTTTAATTTATAATTATTATACCATATGAATATTATAATTATCATGCCGTATATATATTATAATTACTATACCATATGTTATCATTATTATACCATTTATATATATATCATATACACAGACACACATATATGTATATATTTATATATATGTTATACTATATATATATATATATATGTTATACTATATATATATATATGTTATACTATATATATATATATATATGTTATACTATATATATATATATATGTTATACTATATATATATATATATGTTATACTATATATATATATATATATATATATATATATATATATATATATATATATATATATATATATATATATATATATATGTATATATATATATATATATATATATATATATATATATATATATATATATATATATATATATATATATTATAATTATTATACCATATATTATAACTATTATACCATATATATACTTTATAATTATTATAATATATATATATATATAGTTTTTTGACTTTATAATTATTGATAACATGTTTACTGTTGTTTACTTAACTTTTTTTTTGTAACATTTTCAGGTGACTCTGAAAAAGAAATTTCATTCCAGGAAAATAATAGTAAATCTTTGAAAAATGAAAAACCATTGAAGTTTCAAGACTCAAATGTTTTTTCCCAAAAAAAAAATAATGTTCAGGTAATTTAATTTTTTAATACGCATTTTTAACTTTTTTATACATAATTTATTTTTATATACATTTTTAAGACTTTTTCTTTTAACTTTTTAAAAATGTTATTAACAAATCAAAAGGACTTAAAAGTTTATTTGACGACTTGTATGTAGCTACATCTAAAACTAATGAGTTTAAATTTTTTTTTTTAATAATTGATTTTGAGCAAACATCAAACTTAAACCTATGCTGGCAGAATTTTTTGTTATAATAATTTTGTAGCTTAATAATCAATAGTTAATATTTTTTTTTTAAATACACTTGTTCATATATCAGTGTAAAGATAATGAAATAATCCGTCAAAAAGATTTCTGCATTCGTAATTTTCTGGAGCACATAAAAAGTACTCACTATCAGGCTGGTGTGCTAGCTTTTTATATGTTAATTTGTATATATATATTTTTTCATCACAGTTTATCATCCTTGGAAAACTATTTTTCACCCTGGTTTCATTACTTTTTACCCAGCTTTCTTTTTCACAGTATTGAAGAATTACATTATTAACAATAATCAAATAGCTAGGTTAGTTGTTAAAAGCGTTAAACAAAAATGCTAAGATCTAGAAAATTTCTTTGCTAAGCCAAAAATATTTTTAGATAAAAAAAATTATTGTATTACAAAATACAGTTGAAAACATAAATAAAGTACAATAAAAGTAACAACTAAGCAGTGCTTTTATAATGCTAGTGATAATCTCTGATTGGTTTGGAATGACTTCAACAAATTTGTTTTTGTTTGTCATATATTGTTGTTTAAGAGTTTTAAATAATCACAATTTTTTATTAAAACTATTTGATAGAAGAAACCTTTGTTACTGTTAAAGAAAAATTATCATTAAATTTTTTTTCATGAAACCAGCATACACAAGCGCTAAGGTGCTTACTTAAAAAAGATATCTAATCCAATTTTGTAATAATATTAATTAATTTTTATTGATTTTAATAAAGTTTTGTATTTCTAAAGCATTTTTAATATTTTAATATAAAAGCGTTTTTAATATTTAATGTATTTAACTATAACTTAATCATTTGTGATTTAAACTAAGACTGACCTGCACTGCATTATCCAATAATTTTTCAAATGAAATATTTTTTGTTTAATTTTAATTTTTGTTGTTGCGGTTGAAGTGCAGGCCACTATGTTTCAAAAAACCCTTTGTGTGCACATATATGATACAAGCAAACTTTATGTTTATTTGAGATCCTTGTATGAAAAGGATTTGAAAAGTAAAAGGTGTCGCTTAATTTTTATGTTTTGTGTCACGTGTTATGATGTAATAGGCTCCTATAGCAAAAAAAGCTTTAATTGTTGCTTTTTAAATGTTTTGTATTAGTAGAAAGAGCTTTCAAAATCATATAAAAAATATGTGTTAAAAGTTTTTAATTCTTAAGATATAGGGCGATATGGATTTTACCAAACCAATTAAAATTTCAATTAAAGAAATTACCACTAGATAAAACATCTTTTGTAAATAAAGTAGAATTAAAATGATTTAACTGGTACATATATTAAAATTCGCATTGTATAAACATAAAAGCATTTATATATGTAAAACAAAATGGTATTTACAATTTACAATTTTTAATCAAAAGAAGAAAGGACCCCCGGAAAATATTTAATTGATGGTATTAAGTCTTTGTAATATAAATGGAAGTAAACAACCTTGTAATATAAATGGAATTAATGACTTTTATTTAATGAAAATTTCCTAAGATTTCATTCTTAGAGTTAAAAACCTTCTAAATTTTGGAAATATATGTAAAAAGTAACATGCTTACAAGCTAGTATTTAAACTCAATAGGTGTTATTGGTGCTGGCAAGTTATCAGTTATTATGGGGTCAAATAATCTGTTGTTTAATTCTCAACAATACTCCACAGTCGATGGTAGATACTATACAAGCATGTTAAGCATTAAACATACAAATACATGGAGCTTAAGGAAATTCATTGTTGCTGGAAGTTGTTCAACTAATACTAAAATTTAGAGAAAAGGAACCAACCAAGTTATAGAAGAGTATTGACATCTTCTGTCTGTTTTTTTTTTTACCATAGACTCTAACAACAAAACATTTGATATTATTCATCGCAAATTGATCAAGTAAAGCTTTCAATTGATCAAGATTTATTAGTGTAGCAAAGGTTCCATAATAAGATGCTCTCTTTTTTTAATTAAATTACTTTATTATCTATCTTTGTTTTTGCAACTTTATCTTAAATTATGAATGTTTTCAGATCTCGTACCTATTGGCAACCATATAGATATGTCTCCTTTTAACCATTTAGTAACAAATAATGGTAGAGCTCTTCTGCGTTCTTTTCATGATAAAATAATTTATCTGCTACTTCTTTTGGTAAAATAGTTTTGGACACAAGATTAAAAACCACCTGATTTTTGTTGATGCCAAATGTATAAAATGTATCAATGAAGAAGTAGGGGGTGATTGCATCAAGTAACAAAAGATAAAGCTTCCAATGTCCCTGTCTAGGTGCGCAAACAAATTGAAGCAATATCTCATACATTAACATGAAGTTGCGCAAAAATAAGCTTTGTTGAACTAATATGTCATCAAAATTCTTGCATTTTTCTGCAATAGTATTTGATTGGAAATTCAGTAGCATTTGCTCAAAGCTTCCTTAAGCAGACTCTTTATCAATTATTGGTGGGAGTTCTTACACATGCTTTTTCATTACATCACAAATCTTTGGGTAAAGAAGCAAGAAACTATCCAAGTATAATTTGTTTAAAGATTTGTTTCTCCGCGCAGCGCCCTTGTTCGTCAAGGTTCGTGTTTTGGAGTTATAGAGTTGAGAGAGGGTTATAACCACAAGTAGCCTCCTCATCTGTAGTGGCCTTCTCGGCCTTGGGCAGGTTAATTACAAAAAAAAAAAAAAAAAAAAACAGACATAAAGTAATGAATGCTTCCATACCATATTTCATATGTTTTCCTTCAAGAATCTGTCCGAGGGTGGTGGGTCCATAAACACCTGCTTCTATCAGTATCTGATCAAGTCCACTTTAAAAAGGCAAATATGATAATCATAAAAATTATAAGGCAAATAGTTTCTTAAGTCAAAAAATGAAACTTTGTTTCATTATTCTGTGTTAGCTGCATGCATTTTAAATGCATGCAGCTAACACAGAATTTACTCCCTGTGACAGCAACGTTAATTCCCAACGTTAATAAGCTTTAATGTAGTTTAAGGTCGCTCCAATCAGTTGGTGTACCTGCATGTATTGGCAGACCCTGTGTTACTGCAGATATAGCAACATCTGAAATCAGGAGTTAAAACCACTCTATGTTGGTAAATTTAATTCCTTGCGATCTTTTTATAAAATGGCCAAATTCTGTCAATGTTGAAAAATGAAAATGGATTGAATGTGGAGACTCAAAATCTTGAAAGTTTTTATTGGGCGGATTTGGTATAGCACAACTATGGATTAGATAGACAGGTTTATGTTCAAATGTAAGATAATCTGTACGCTGTATTTTGGGCATCTCTCCTTTAGCATTGGAATTATTTTGAAATGCAACTTATGCGAATTCATGAAGTTCAAATTTTCTGTCAGTAGTGTTGTATTTAAAATCAATATTATCAATAGCAAAGTGCAATGGTATTCCTATTTGAATATTAGGAGATACAAATGTGCATTGATTTGTTGACATATTTTCAATAATAGCGTTTTCTAAACCATTTTTAATCTTTAAAACACTATCATAGGAAATAGAAAGTCCAAGATATGCCAAGCAGTCTACCAGGTTCTTATTACAAGTTTCTTTATGCACATGTAATCCCCGTCCAACTGAAAAAGGTGTTTCAGTGACATCTCTCAAATCGTTTTTTCCGTTTTTGAGCAATCTGAGGTTTGATCCTTGCTTTTTGCTGCCTTTATAAAAATTTGTGAAATGTTATCAACAGTTATCAATAGATTTTTTTTTAAGTTAATCTGACTCTTTATTTTGTTTTGGTCCAAGTATCATCCACCTCAGCAAAGATAATAAGGACATTTGAGTATCAAAACCAGTGAAATTTTCATCAAACTTCCATTTTCTTTTTTGTAGAACTTCTTTCCGAATTATTTTTGCTGCCTTGAAAATAGTGTTATAATCATTCAGATTGTTTTTAAAGGTATTTACTGTTTTTGCTTGGTATTTGCCTGAGCAAAGATATTTGGACTATGGCACAGAGGTCTTGAAAAAATTATTCTTGGCACGTTATCTTGTAGAACTTTCTTTAAGTGACATTTATAATTTATCCAAGTCTGGTCTTTATTTCCAATTAAGTTGTTGTAAGTTTTATTGATGTTGTTCACATCCATGACAAAATCTTCTATATGACATCATCTGCAACAGCATCATTAGAATTTGGGATACTGTTCATTCTAAGGAAGAGTTCTTGATCATTAATTGACTTTTAATATTTTTTTCCCAGTCTCTGTAAACTCAACTTTTCTCAAGTTTAATGCCTCTCTGTAAACTCAACTTTTCTCAAGTTTAACGCCTTCACATCAGCAAAGTATACAAAGTTATTTGTAAACTTGAGATTTTGAATGGAGCAATTTTCCTTTACCTTTTGACATTGGGCTTGAATTTTCTGATTCATCTTTCTTCTATCCATCCAGCTTCAGGATTGCTATGAATAAATTTACTGTTGTTTAAGCAAGCGTTGCAAACTTATATGATGGGTGAACCTATTGTAACATTTTAAAGGACATGAGATATATATTTTTATGTAGATGTACAAAAAAAATCTTAATTAAAAATAAAAATCTTGAAAAACAGAAATATTTTTTTTTACAGTGTTCCTCCTGGAAAACAAAGTATTTAGTAAAATCAAAAATAAGTTTTCTTCTTTTTTTGTTCTTTGTCCTCCACTTGTTATTAATATTTAATATCTGAAACAGCAAGGCAAACAAAATAACAAGGCAATATTGATTTTTTACAACATAAAAACTTTTAAAAAAATTGAAAACAAAATCAAAACATTCAAATTGTTGCATTTTTATAGGTAGAATTAACAAAATTAAAATAACAATATCAAAACATTCGAAATAATATAATCATAAAGCTATGAGATGTTCTATTTCATCAAAATAGTTATGTTGTGAAAATCTAGAGGTTAAAATGAAAATTTTTTTTTTTAAATTTACATGTAATTTTTATGATAATAGTTACACTGGTCATTAAATTTGCTGACAACAAAAAATTAAATTTGATTAAATTTGCTGGCAACAAAGTAAAGTGTAATATTAACTAATTTTGTGGAGTAAATTTCAAAAATTTAATCACTTTTTTCACTACACGTCTTGTTTTTTCACCATATTATGTATATTATATATAAATATATATATATATATATATATATATATATATATATATATATATATATATATATATATATATATATATATATATATATATATACTATATTAGTATATATATATATATATATATATATATATATATATATATATATATATATATATATATATATACTATATTAGTATATATATATATATATATATATATATATATATATATATATATATATATATATATATATATATATATATGATATATATATACTATATTGTATATTAGTTATATAATATATGTAATGATTGTTATGCAAACAATTCCCTCTGGACAATAGTTTCTAACAATTGTTCAGAATAACCCCCCGGATATAGAAATAAATGTCAAACAAGCATTAAAGCAATTCTCTTAATAAATAAGAAGATGAAACATTACATGGTACCAGAAGTGAATGGAAGAATTTTACAAAAAGATTTTGGAAAGTGCTTAACTATAAAAAGAAAATAGAAAATAACTTATTATCACTTATTACCAAAGTCAAATGAAATGGACTTCAATAAATCCAATATGGCTGTTATATGGAAAAAATAGAAACAAACTAAGCAGTTGTTTATAAAAGCAGCAACGTCAAATAAATCTGAATAAGAAAAATATTCGACATTCTTAATTATTATTGGTGAAAAAAAAAAAAGAGAAATATTCAACACATGAACTTGAAATAAAATAGAAAATGATGATGGTAAAATTGATGACATTAGGGTAAAAGAACTGTTTGAAATATTCAAAGAATACTGTTTACCAAAAAGAAATCTGGTTTTGAAAAGAACAAAGTTTTTCTTACAAAAACAAGATGTCAATGAATCATTTGATTGAAATAATTGACAGAATCAAATCAGACAAAGTCCAAAATAATCTACTTCGAAAAGGAGCGCATTTAAATTTAACAAAAGCAATTAGCATATGCAGAACTGAAGAAGTTGCAAATGTAAAAATGAAACCAATTACACACCAAAAAGTTATTGATGTGGTTAAGAAATTCATAAAGCTGAGGCAAGCAAATGCGTCAATCAGACAAATACCAAAATGGAGAAAATTCTTGAATAACAAAAATGTATCAAAAAGCAAAACAGACTGGGTTGAATCAAATAAACAAAACTGGAAACAAATGAATAATGGTTCAAATACAAAACAACAACAGAAGCAGTTCAAGAAATGCAATAGAACACATGAACCAAAAAACTGTCTGGCATTTAATCAAACGTGCCCAAATGTAACAATAAAAATCATTGGAGGACTTGCTGCAACTCAAAAAACATATACAAAAATTGCGCTGTTGAATACCATGTTGAATCTGTATCATCTGGTGAAAATAATTGTAAAAAAGATGCTTTGATAATCTTCAAAATTAATAATAAATTGATATGTGGAAAAATCGTCAGTGGAGCTGAAGTTGGTGTTGTGCCAAAAAGTGTCTATGACCAACTAGCATCACATGATAATTTCACTTATACAGATGTTAAACTATGTGGTTATGGAAGGAATGGTATTACAGTACTTGGATGTGTTACTACAAAAGTTGTAAAAAGTTGGTTAAATTTTATGCAGTGATAACAACAAGCAAACTTGTTTTTAGTTTACAAACTTCCCAAGACTTGCAAGCTGTTAAACTTCTAAATGTAGTAATAACTGTAGACACTAATGAACCAAAGTGCCAACAGCAAAAAGAAATATCTACTCTAAACAAAGTAAAACAGATTGAAGGAAAACAAGGAAAAGAGTTAAAAGAAGAATACTTAAAAAATAACAACAAAGGAATTAATGATATCAAGTAAATAAAATACCAAATTCTCCATTTCAAATTGTACGAACTGATTTATTTCACTGGAATAATCAGGATTTTGTAATAGTGGTCGGCTATTATAGTTGTTATTGGGAAATCAAAAGATTACATAACAT